>NW_019943559.1:82465-89051 GCF_002910315.2 Salvelinus sp. IW2-2015
CATGTCTATTATTCACTATGAGGGCTGTGGTGTGCTGCATGTCTATTACTTCACTATGGGGGCTGGGCTGTGCTGCATGTCTATTATTCACTATGAGGGCTGGGCGGTGCTGCATGTCTATTATTCACTATGGGGCTGGCGGTGCTGCTTGTCTATTATTCACTATGGGGGCTGGGCGGTGCTGCTTGTCTATTATTCACTATGGGGGCGGGCGGTGCTGCATGTCTATTATTTCACTATGGGGCTGGGCGGTGCTGCATGTCTATTATTCACTATGAGGGTTGGGCGGTGCTGCTTGTCTATTATTCACTATGGGGCTGGGGGTGCTGCATGTCTAATTTTCACTATGAGGCGGGCGGTGCTGCATGTCTATTATTCACTATGGGGGCTGGGCGGTGCTGCATGTCTATTATTCACTATGGGGCTGGGCGTGCTGCATGTCTATTATTCACTATGTGGGCTGGGCGGTGCGCATGTCTGTTATTCACTATGAGGGCAGGGCGGTGCTGCATGTCTATTATTCACTATGGGGGTGGGCGGTGCTGCTGTCTATTATTCACTATGGGGCTGGGCGGTGCTGCATGTCTATTATTCACTATGGGGCTGGGCGGTGCTGCATGTCTATTATTCACTATGGGGCTGGGCGGTGCTGCATGTCTATTATTCACTATGGGGTGGGGCGGTGCTGCATGTCTATTATTCACTATGAGGGCTGGCGTGCTGCATGTCTATTATTCACTATGGGGCTGGGCGGTGCTGCATGTCTATTATTCACTATGAGGGCTTGGGCGGTGCTGCATGTCTGTTATTCACTATGAGGGCTGGGCGGTGCTGCATGTCTATTATTCACTATGGGGGCTGGCGGTGCTGCATGTCTATTATTCACTATGGGGGCTGGGGGTGCTGGCATGTCTATTATTCACTATGTGGGCTGGCGGTGCTGCATGTCTGTTATTCACTATGGGCAGGGCGGTGCTGCATGTCTATTATTCACTATGGGGCTGGGCGGTGCTGCATGTCTATTATTCACTATGGGGGCTGGGCGGTGCTGCATGTCTATTATTCACTATGAGGGCTGGGCGGGTGCTGCATGTCTATTATTCACTATGGGGCTGGGGTGCTGCATGTCTATTATCACTATGGGGGCTGGGCGGTGCTGCATGTCTATTATTCACTATGAGGGTGGGCGATGCTGCATGTCTATTATTCACTATGGGGGCTGGGCGGTGCTGCATGTTCTATTATTCACTATGAGGGTGGGCGGTGCTGCATGTCTTTATTTCACTATGAGGGCTGGGCGGTGCTGCATGTCTATTATTCACTATGAGTGCTGGGCGATGTGCATGTCTATTATTCACTATGAGGGCTGGGCGGTGCTGCAGTGTCTGTTATTCACTATGGGGCGGGGTGCTGATGTCTATTATCACTATGAGTGGCTGGCGATGCTGCATGTCTATTATTCACTATGGGGGCTGGGGCGGTGCTGCATGTCATTATTCACTTGAGGCTGGGGGTGCTGCTGTCTTATTCACTATGAGGCAGGGTGGTGCTCATTTTATTATTCACTATGGGGCTGGGGTGCTGCAAATCACACATGGCTTCAGTATGATGGAAAGGGATGGAAGTGACAGATTGCAGTGATAGGAAAACTAAAACAGACTGGATACTGGAACCCTAGTCCATATGTAGTGCATAGGACCTTGGTCAAAAGCAGTCCACTAAATAGGGAATTTGGGTGCCATTTTGGAAGCATCTTCTGGAATTTAGCAGCGACATGACTGACAGATAGACATTCAGAAGCTCCAACCTGCTGATCATGGAAACCTCATACGGACTGTATAGCTTAGTCTGAACATTCTATTACAGCTGACAACTTTTTGACCAGGGCCCATAGGGGGGTGGTGTGCGTGTGTGGTGTGTGTGTGTGTGTGTGTGTGCGCTGTGTGTGTGTGTGTGTGTTTGTGTGTGTGTGTGTGTGTGTGTGTGTGGTGTGGTGTGTGTGTGTTAGTGTGTGTGTGTGTGTGTGTGTGTTGTGTGTGTGTGTGTGGTGTGGTGTGTGTGTGTGTGTGTTGTGTGTGTGTGTGTGTGTGTGTGTGTGTTAGTGTGTGTTAGTGTGTGTTAGTGTGTGTGTTAGTGTGTGTGTGTGTGTGTTAGTGTGTGTTAGTGTGTGTTAGTGTGTTGTGTGTGTGTGTGTGTGTGTGTGTGTGTGTGTGTGTGTGTGTGTGTGTTGTGTGTGTGTGTTGTGTGTGTGTGTGGTGTGTGTGTGTGTGTTAGTGTTGTGTTTAGTGTGTGTGTTTAGTGTGTGGTTGTGTGTGTTAGTGTGTGTTAGTGTGTGTAGTGTGTGTGTGTGTGTTGTTGTGTGTGTGTGTGTGTGTGTGTGTGTGTGTGTGTGTGTGTGTGTGTGTGAGTGTTGTTTGTGGTGTGTGTGTGTTGTGTGTGTGTGTGTCAGATAGCAGTATTTTACACACTCTGTGGCCTTCTCTTGTCTGGGCGAAAGTGATCAGCTCATAAAACCAAAGGGAGGTCACACACACAGAACTCCAAACAGAGCATACTGTCAATCAGTCAGTCTATTAGCCTTGTTCCGCCTGATCAGTTTCACCTGGTCCTTGTGATTGTCTTCACCCTCTCCAGGTGTCTCTTATTTCCCCAGTGTATTTATCCCTGTGTTTCCTGTCTCTCTGTACCAGTGTATATTATCCCTGTGTTTTCCTGTCTCTCTGTACCAGTTGTTTTTCTCCCTGTGTTTCCTGTCTCTCTGTTCCAGTGTATTTATCCCTGTGTCCTGTCTCTCTGTGCCAGTGTATTTTATCCTGTGTTTCCTGTCTTCTCTGTGCAGTGTATGTATCCCTGTGTTTTCCTGTCTCTCTGTGCCAGTGTATTTATCCCTGGTGTTTCCGTCTCTCTGTGCAGTGTATTTATTCACTGTGTTTCCTGTCTTCTCTGTACCAGATGTATTGATCCCTGTGTTTCCTGTCTCTCTGTGCCAGTGTATTTATCCCTGTGTTTCCTGTCTCTCTGTGCCAGTGTATTTATCACTGTGTTTCCTGTCTCTCTGTACCAGTGTATTTATCCCTGTGTTTCCTGTCCCTCTGTGCCAGTGTTTTTATCCCTGTGTTTCCTGTCTCTCTGTGCCAGTGTATTTATCCCTGTGTTTCCTGTCTCTCTGTACCAGTGTATTTATACCTGTGTTTCCTGTCTCTCTGTGCCAGTTTGTCTTGTGTGTTTTCAAGACAACCAGCGTGGTTTTCTGTACTCCTTTTCTATTCTCTTTTTTGCGAGTCCTCTCGGTTTTGACCCTTGCCTGTTTTCTGGACTCCATTCCCACCTGCCTGACCATTCTGCCTGCTCTGACCTTGAGCCTGTCTGCCCTTCGGTACCTCCTGGACTGAACTGGTATTGACTTTTTACCTGTACACGAGCATTCTCTTGCCTACCCCTTTTTGGATTAATAAATATTGTAAGACTCCAACCGTCTGCCTCCTGTGTCTGCATCTGGCTCTCGCCTTGTGCCCTTATAGGCCTAGGCCTAGGCCCAATCAGATCAAGCGTTGACGGGCGAAAGCCGACRCGTGCAAAGCTGATGTTTCAGTGGTGTTGGTGAGCAGCATGTAAAGAGTATTGAATACAGAGCCTTCAGAAAGTATTCCCCGTTGACTTTTTGCACATTTTGTTGTGTTACACAATGAATGTAAAATGGTTTAAATGTATATTTTGTTTACTGGTCAACACACAATGCTCCCATAATGTCAAAGTGGAATTATGTTTTTAGACATTTTTTGGCAAATTAATAATTAATTCAATAAGTATTCAACCCTTTTGTTATGACAAGTCTAAATAAGTTCAGGAGTAAAATTGTGCTTAACGAGTCACATAATAAGCTGCATGGACTCACTCTGTTTGCAATTATAGTGTTTAATAGTGTTTAACCTCATCTCTGTACCCCACACATACAATTATCTGTAATGTCACTCAGTCGAGCAGTGCATTTCAAACACAAATTCAACCACAAAGACCAGAGGTTTTCCAATGACTCGCAACTAAGGGCACATATTTGTAGATATATATATATATAGGAAAAACCCCAAGGGTGATGAATACTTTTGCAAGGCACTATATATATACTGTATATGCTGTATATACAGCATATATATCAATATATAGTGCCTTGCAAAAGTATTCATCCCCCTTGGGGTTTTTCCTATTTTGTTGCATTACAACTTGTAATTTAAATGGATTATTATTTGGATTTCATATAATGGACATACACAAAATAGTCCAAACTGGTGTATTGAATGAAAAAATAACTTGTTTCAAAGAATAAATGGAAAAGTTGTGCGTGCATTTGTATTCACCCCCTTTGCTGTGAAGCCCCTAAATAAGATCCAGTGCAACCAATTACCTTCAGAAGTCACATAATTAATTAAATTAGGTCCACCTGTGTGCAATCACATGATCTGTCACATGATCTAAGTATATATACACCTGTTCTGAAAGGCCCCAGAGTCTGCAACACCACTAAGCAAGGGTCACCACCAAGCAAGCGGCACCATGAAGACCAAGGAGCTCTCCAAACAGGTCAGGGACAAAGTTGTGGAGAAGTACAGATCAGGGTTGGGTTATAAAAAAATATCAAAAACTTTGAACATCCCACGGAGCACCATTAAATCCATTATTAAAAGATGGAAAGAATATGGCACCACAACAAACCTGCCAAGAGAGGGCCGCCCACCAAAACTCACAGACCAGGCAAGGAGGGCATTAATCAGAGAAGCAACAAAGACACAAAATATAACCCTGAAGGAGCTGCAAAGATCCACAGCCCAGATTGGAGTATCTGTCCATAGGACCACATTGAGCCGTACACTACACACAGTTGGGCTTTACGGAAGAGTGGCCAGAAGAAAGACATTGCTTAAAGAAAAAAATAAGCAAACACGTTTGGTGTTCGCCAAAAGGGATGTGGGAGATACCCCACACATATTGAAGAAGGTACTCTGGTCAGATGAGACTAAATTTTAACTTTTGGCCATCAAGGAAAATGCTACGTTTGGCGTAAACCCAACACCTCTCATCACCCCGAGAACACCATCCCACAGTGAAGCATGGTGGTGGCAGCATCATGCTGTGGGGACGTTTTTCATCGGCAGGGACTGGGGAACTGGTCAGAATTTATGGAATGATGGATGGTGCTAAATACAGTGAAATTCTTGAGGGAAACCTGTTTCAGTATTCAAGAGATTTGAGACTGGGAACGGAGGTTCACCTTCCAGCAGGACAATGACCCTAAGCATACTGCTAAGGCAACACTCGTGTGGTTTAAGGGGAAACATTTAAATGTCTTGGAATGGCCTAGTCAAATCCTAGATCTCAATCCAAATGAGAATCTGTGGTATGACTTAAAGATTTCTGTACACCAGCGGAAAGGAGTTGGAGCAGTTTTTCCTTAAAGAATGGGCAAAAATCCCAGTGGCTAGATGTGCCAAGCTTATAGAGACACACCCCAAGAGACTTGCAGCTGTAATTGCTGCAAAAGGTGGCTCTACAAAGTATTGACTTTGGGGGGTGAATAGTTATGCACGCTCAAGTTTTCATTTTTTTTTGTCTTATTTTTTGTTTGTTTCAAAATAGTATATATTTTGCATCTTCAAAGTGGTAGGCATGTTGTGTAAATCAAATGATACTGTTATAGCCGATTTGGACATATTTGCATTAAAGAGAGAACATACAGAGCCCCATGCACGTTTGCGTAAATATATTAAATATGAATGAATATGATGAAACCTTTATGATTTATATTTACCTGATTGAGATATATTCATTTGTTGTTAGTGTAACGTTATGTCCTGAATACAAGGCGCTACGTTGGGGGAAAATCCAACACAACACGTCATTGACTACTAAATACTCAGTATGACAAACAGCTATATTCTCTGCTACATATGATTCTAAAATGTATTGACTCATGGGTGTAAATACTTATATGAAGTAAATATTTCTGTATTCAATTTTCAATAAATGTGCCAAACATTTTTTAAACATGTATTCACTTTGCCGTTACGGGGTATTGTGTGAAGATGGGTGACAAAAAAAAGTACATTTACTCCATTTTGAATTCAGTAACAACAACATTTTGAATAAATCAAGAGGTATGCATACTTCCTGGTGGCAGTGTAAAAGATCAACATTTAAAGAGTATTAGAAAAATATCAGCTTTCGGACCCATTATTTTCAGTTTTCCCCTAAAATGACATACCCAAATCTAACTGCCTGTAGCTCAGGACCTGAAGCAAGGATATGCATATTCTTGATACCATTTGAAAGAAAACACTTTGAAGTTTGTGTAAATGTGAAATTAATGTAGGAGAATATAACATATTAGATCTGGTAAAAGATAATACAAAGACAAAAAAAGTTTTTTTTCTTCTTTCCATCATCTTTGAAATCAAGAGAAAGGCTATAATGTATTATTCCAGCCAAGACTGTGTACTATTGAAGCAGACTGTGTACTATTGAAGTAGACTGTGTACTATTGAAGCAGACTGTGTATTATTGAAGCAGACTGTGTATTATTGAAGCAGACTGT
>NW_019943559.1:95391-106520 GCF_002910315.2 Salvelinus sp. IW2-2015
GGCCTTTCTAGGGAGTTTTTCCTAGCCACCGTGCTTCTACACGGTAGTCCCCTTCAACATGCTACATCATATCATCACAGAGGGGGACTGAGGATGCTACTCTGACCTTGGTGAACATGGTGGTCAGAGTAGCATAAAAAAAAAAACTGCATTGCTTGCTGTTTGGGGTTTTAGGCTGGGTTTCTGTACAGCACTTTGAGATATCAGCTGATGTAAGAAGGGCTTTATAAATACATTTGATTTGATTTGAAGGACAGATTACTCTGTATTCAATAAGGATGCTGCTGACAAGATCACACGCTGTTTCCGTGCTGCTCATTCACAATCAACTGACCAGACAGTATTTGTGCTTGGGGATTTTAATACCCTCTCCCTCTTCGCGCACCTCCCCACTCTGCAACAGCACATCACCTGTCCAACTCGCTCAATTCGCATCCTGTATCATTGTTATGGCAACGTAGAGGACGCATACAAGTCAGTGAGCAGAGCACCCCATCGTGAAATCAGACCATAACGTTTTCCATCTCCTACTGAAATACAGGCAGCAGGTGACATGTGGATAAACCTATAGAGAAATCCGGTCAGAGGACAGTAGGGAGGAGCTCAAGGCTGTGACGTCACAGACTGGGAGGTGTACTTTGACTGGTGCTTGGATGGATACCCACCAGTTGACAGACAGCATTACATCATACTTCCAGTTCTGGGAGGATACTGTCATTAACACGAAAACTGTCAAGAGTATTTCTCAAAAAAACAAGCCCTGGGTTGTCTAAGGACTTGAAAATGTGCCTCAATGAAAGGAAATGTGTGTTCCTGAAAGGAGACACTGATGCTGTAAAGGAGAAAGAAAATGAATTCAAGTAAAACATGTGGAAAGCAAAGAACTTCAAGGATAAAATGGATCGGAAGTTCTGTCCAGCCAATCCAAGACAAGCATGGGAGGGGCTTAATGCAATGATGGGAAGAGGAAGAGAAGAGAACAACATGGCAGACTGCTCATCCTCTGGAGAATACTTTTACGTTTTTTACAGAAGATTTGACACGGTCAATATTAAAGACAAATGTAAACAAACATGTACGCGGATCCCCAAATCCTCTCCTGTCCAGACAARAGAGAATGAGGTGGCCTCATGCTTGTCATATATTAGCACCGTGCCCAGACGCACTATGAGGCAAATTACTGAAGGTCTGCACCAACCAGCTCAAGGGAGTCTTCACACGACTGTTTCAACTGCTGCTAAGCACCTGTACAGTGCCATACTCCTGGAAGGTGTTGACCATCTTGGTGAACATGGTGGCTAGTCACCTTCAACATGCTACATCATCACAGAGTGGGACTGGGGATGCTACTCTGACCTTGGTGAATATGGTGGCTAGTCACCTTCAACATGCTAAATCATATCACCACAGAGGGGGACTGAGGATGCTACTCTGACCTTGGTGAACATGGTGGCTAGTCACCTTCAACATGGTACATCATATCATCACAGAGGGGGACTGAGGATGCTACTCTGACCTTGGTGAACATGGTGGCTAGTCACCTTCAACATGGTACATCATATCATCACATTTTATTTACTGATTTAGTTCAGCTTTCTTTACAATGCAAATACACACTCTGCTAAAATGACTACTGGACCTGAACGTCAACGGAGGCCTGGCAGGTTGGATCAAGGACTAGTTAACTGACCGCTCGCAGATGGTCCTCATGAACCTCTGATGCTGTTCCTGAACCGTTGTTGTTCTCTATCTACACTAATGAGATGAAGATCCAAGGAAACAATGTGAGTCTTTTCAAGTACGTGGATGACATGACTCTGGTTGGACTGTTTTCTTTAAAGATGCTACGTCAGATGGGGACAGCTACTTTAAACAGACCAACAACCTTCAAGAAGGGTGCCGGTCAAGTGCCCACATCAACATGGAAAAGAGAAAGGAGCTGGTCTTCAATGGGAACAACTTGCCAGTGTCCCAACCACTCTCTCTGAGTGACCAATCAGTGTAGGTGGTTGAGTGTTTCAAATACCTAGGGACACATATTGATAACAAGCTACATTTTACAGAGAATGCAGACTGTTTTTCTTTTAAAGCAAGCCAGTGTCTGTTTTTAAATCAGGAAATGTAAGGGGTTTTGGGTCAGCCAGGATGTTCTGGAGAAGGTGTACAACAGCTTGGTGGAGAGCATCCTCACATTCACATATCACAGTTTGGTATCAGATGTCCAGTTTCAAAGTCAATCTTGAGCGATGTGCCTGCATCAGTGATGTCATCAATATGTTAGGTGAGGTGTCATTATGTGTTCTCCCATAAGGTGTAGTCTACTCGGTTCTACTCAGCAGAGAACCAGTCCTGCACTTTCCTTCCCACTATAATTACCTTTAATAACGGTCTGTGTATTAACCAAGCTCACATCCCAATTATACATTTAATACCTCCATTAGACATGTCAGTAGACAACCGCTAACGACTATCACAACGCAAATTATATCCTCTTAATTAGTGACTCCACATCGTTTGGATAATCGGTTTTAATTATGCATATGTGTAAATGTCATTTTTTCCCAGGTGTAATTATGATGAAGCGTCGTCAGACCTGTCAGAGTGTCATCTCTTCACCATCATCAATCTTCCATCAGCCGGGAGGTTAATGTGTTTAAGATGCCGGCACAAACTTTAATGTGTGAGACAGCCGGGAGGTTAATGTGCACAAACTTTAGGATAATTTCAGCCATGGTCCCTACTAGACCAACTACAGTAACACTAGAACAGCTACAGTAACACTGGAACAGCTACAGTAACACTAGAACAGCTACAGTAACACTGGAACAACTACAGTAACACTAGAACAGCTACAGTAACACTAGAACAACTACAGTAACACTAGAACAACTACAGTAACACTGGAACAACTACAGTAACACTGGAACAGCTACAGTAAAACTGGAACAGCTAAAGTAAAACACAGAACAACTACAGTAACACTAGAACACATACAGTAACACTAGAACAACTACAGAACACTAGAACAGCATACAGTAACACTAGACTACAGCTACAGTAACACTAGAACAACAGTAACACAACAGAGTAACACTAGAAACAGCTACAGTAAACAACTAGACCAAACTACAGTAACAAGAAACAACTACAGTAACACTGAACAACTACAGTAACACGTTAGAACAACTACTAGTAACACTAGAACACTACAGTAACACTAGACCAATACAGTAACACTAGAAACAAGCTACAGTAAACACTAGACACAACATACAGTAACACCTAGAACAGCTACGAACACTAGACCAACTACAGAACCTAGAACAGCTACAGTAAACTAGACCAACTACAGTAACACCTAGAACAGCTACAACTAAACACTAGCGAAAGCTACAGTAACACTTGGAACAGCTACATAACACTGGAACAGCTACACGAACACTGGAACAGACTAACAGTAACACTACAGACACAGCTACAGAACACTAAAAACAGCTACATAACACTTAGAACAGCTACAGTAAATACTAGAACAACTACAGTACCACTAGACACCTACAGCAACACAGAACAACTACAGTAACACTTAGAAACAGCTACAGTAATAATACTAGACCAACTACAGCAACACTAGAACAACTACAGAAACACTCAGAACAGCTACAGTAACACTAGAAACAGCTACAAGTAACACTCAGGAACACTACAGTAAACACTGAGAACAGCACATACCACTAGCCTACATAACACTAGAACCAACTACAGTAACACTAGAACGCTACAGTAAACAGCTCAGACCAACTACAAACACTGAACAGCTACAGTAACACTAAACAACTACAGTAACACTGAACAACTAAGTTAACACTAACGAACTACAGTAACACTAGAACAGCTACAGTAACACTAGAACAGCTACAGTAATACTAGACCAACTACAGTAATACTAGACCAACTACAGTAACACTAGAACAGCTACAATAACACTAGAACAGCTACAGTAACACTAGAACAACTACAGTAACACTGGAACAGCTACAGTAACACTGGAACAGCTACAGTAACACTAGAACAGCTACTGTAACTCTAGCGCTAGGCGCTAGGCTGGTGGATAATACGTGTTCTGTGTGATGCTGTTGTAGAATATACTGTGGTGTGTGTGTGCTTGTGTGTGTCTGCGTGGCTTCTTGTATCTGTGTGTGTCATGATAGCCAACCGACGCCCTTTCCTTTCCCATTTCCCTGAGTGAGATAATAAGAAGGAGGTTTGATTCCTTAGCTTGTACTACCTCTTCCTGAGCAGGTTGGCGGTGGGCGGCCCCCCTGACTTCAAAGAGTCTTTGATCCGGGACCAGAAGTAGTGGGTGACTGGGAGCAAAGGGAATGGGAAAGTTACATATCGTGTGTGTGTGTGTGTGCGTGCACGCGTGTTTCCTTTGCTTGTGTATGCATGGGTGCACGGCTTTGTGGTTTTTTGCAAAGCTTCTAGAATCATAGCCCTAGAAGTATCAGCATATGACCAGTCGTCTGTAAAACAGACCATCATATACCTGTTGGGGAGTTGAGTGAGTGAGTGAGTGAGTGAGTGAGTGAGTGAGTGAGTGAGTGAGTGAGTGAGTGAGTGATCAGATGATGAGCCACCAAGTTACTGTCCAGAGAACAGTAGGAGGGTCTGAGTAGATTCAGGAGGTCTGAATCAGACCAGAAGAATTATAAAAACAGAACTGTATCAAATTACACTTCTGAAGTGTCCCGGCGATCGTCAACCCTCTTCCTCTCATCCGTCAGTCTCAGAGGAGAGAACGGGTAATCACTGCAATGTTCACACACACATACAGGCACGTAGGCAGGCGCGCACACACACTGCCTCAGTGGGCTCACTTCCTGTTGAGTGGTCTCAGCAAAGAGGAGAGGAGTCCAGCGTAACCCAAGTGCTTCAGAGATCGTAGTTTATCTGAAGGATCATCCCTTCTGATTTAATACTGTACTACTATCACACACACACACGCAATCATACACACATGCCAATCATACACACAGCAATCACACACACACACACACACACACACACACACACCACACACAACACAAACACACAACACACCACACACACCACAGCACCACACACAACACACAGCACACACACAGAGCACTCTATTACCAGCTACTGCTGAGACAGAACAGTGGAGCGAAAAGAAACGGCTGCTCTTTAAACTTCTTCTATTCTCTCGTCCGTCTTCTGTTTCTCGTTCCCATCCGTCCTTCTATTCTCCGCGCGTTCTCTATCTCACGTCCGTTCTTTCTGCTATTCTCTATTTCCGTCGTTCTCTATTCTCCATCCGTTCTCTGTTCTCCCATGCGTTTCTATTCTCGCCCGATGCTCTTATTCTCCTGTACGTTCTCTATTCCGTCCGTTCTCATTTCCGTCCGTTCTCTATTCTCTTCATCAGTTCCTATTCTCCATCCGCTTCTATAATTTCCGCCCGTTCTATCTACTTCTTCATCCGTCCCGTTCTCTATTTCCGTCCGGCTCATTCCGGGTCCTTTCTATTCCTCCGCCCGTTCTCTAATCTTCCAT
This sequence comes from Salvelinus sp. IW2-2015, assembly GCF_002910315.2. NCBI lineage: Eukaryota > Metazoa > Chordata > Actinopteri > Salmoniformes > Salmonidae > Salvelinus > Salvelinus sp. IW2-2015. Next base: position 100,969 of record NW_019943559.1, read on the forward strand.
CCGTTCCTCTTTCTCCGTCCGTTTCTTATTCGCCCCCGTTTCTATTCTCCATCGTTCTCTGTTCTCTACCGTTCTCTATCTTCCCGTATCCTTTCTCCTCCGTTCTCCTATTTCGCCGTGCTCTATTCTCACCGATCTCCGTGTTCTCTATTCTCCACGTCTTCTTATTTCCCTCGTTCTATTCTGCTCGTTCTCGGTAGTTCCGTCTCGTATTCTGATTCCGGTCCCGTTCTCTTCTCATCGTTCGTTTCAACACGTTTCTCATATGTCTCACATCGTCTCCTCTACTCACGTGCTCTTCTCCAATTCTATCCTTTCTTCTTGCTTACTCCATCCACTTCTACTCCATATCTACCATCTCACCTCATACCTCCATCATTACATCAGCTACCTATCCTCTCAACTCCATCTCTCTATCCTCCATTCCACTCTCTACCTGCCATCCACTCTTCTACCCTCCCCATCACGCTCTACCTCCATTCCACTCTCTATCTACCATCACTCTCTTACCTCCAGTATTCCACTTCTCTTACCTCCATCCAACTGCTCTATCCTCATCCCACCTCTTATCCTCCAGTCCACTCTCTACCTCCATCCACTCTCTACTCCATTCACTCCACTTCCTCACGTCCTTCTACCTCATCCACTCTTCTACCTCCATCCACTCTCGTCCTTCATCCACTCTCTGTCACCACTCCACTCCTATATCATTTCCACTCTTCTACCTCTCACACTCTCTATTCTCCACCACTCTCTATCCATCCACTCTCACCTCCATCCACTCTCTATCCCTCCATCCACTCTCTACTCCAGTCCCATCTTGTCCTCACACTCTCTATCCGTCCATTCCACTCTCTATCCTCCATCCACTTCTATCCTCCATCCACTCTCTATCCTCCATCCACTCTCTGTCCTTCATCCACTCTCTATCCTCCATCCACTCTCTATCCTCCATCCACTCTCTATCCTCCATCCACTCTCTGTCCTTCATCCACTCTCTGTCCTTCATCCACTCACTATCCTCCATTCTTCTTTGATGGCCCTGACACTTAGACTTTTCATGAGTGATACATTACTAGGACAAGTTCCGGGAGCTTCATTCTGAATACCATCCATTTTATTTTGTTGTTTTTCATAAAAAAATATATATATATACAGCGCCTTTCAAAATTATTCATCCCGCTTGGTGTTTTTCCTATTTTGTTGCATTACAACTTGTCATTTAAATTGATTTTTATTTGGAATTCATGTAATGGACATACACAAAATAGTCAAAATTGGTGAAAAGCAATGAAAATATAAGTTGTATGAAAAAATAAAAAAATAAACGTATAATTGGTGTGTGTATTTGTATTCACCCCTTTTGCTATGAAACCCCTAAATAACATCTGGTACAACGAATTACCTTCAGAAGTCACCTAATTAGTTAAATAAAGTCCACCTGTGTGACTCTGCGTGATCTGTCACATGATCTCAGTATATATACCCCTGTTCTGAAAGACCCCAGAGTCTGCAACACCACTAAGCAAGGGGCATCACCAAGCAAGTGGCACCATGAAGACCAAGGAGCTCTCCAAACAAGTCAGGGAAAAGTTGTGGAGGAGTATAGATCAGGGTTGGGTTATAAAAAAATATCAGAAACTTAGAACATCCCAAGGAGCACCATTAAATCCATTATTCAAAAATGGAAAGAATATGGCACCACAACAAACCTTCCAAGAGAGTGCTGCCCACCAAAACTCACGGACCAGGCAAGAGGGCATTAGTCAGAGAGGCAACAAAGAGACCAAAGATAACCCTGAAGGAGCTGCAAAGCTCCACAGCGGAGATTGGAATATCTGACCATAGGACCACTTTAAGCTGTACACTCCACATAGCTGGGCTTTACAGAAGAGTGGGCAGAAAAAAAGCCATTGCTTTAAAGAAAAAAATTATCAAACAGGTTGGTTTTCGCCAAGAGGCATGTGGGAGACTCCCCAAACATACTGAAGAAGGTACTCTGGTCAGATGAGACTAAAATTGAGCTTTTTGGCCATCAAGGAAAATGCTACGTCTGGCGTAAACCCAACACCTCTTATCACCCCAATAACACCATCCCCACAATTAAGCATGGTGGCGGCAGCATGCTGTGGGGAGGTTTTTCATCGGCAGGGAAGCTGGTCCGAATTGAAGGAATGATGGATGGCGCTAAACCTGTTTCAATCTTCCATACATTTGAGACTGGAGAGAGAGACGCAGAGTTCCTCTGTCCAGTGTCTGTGTTCTTCTGCCCATCTTAATATTTTATTTTTATTGGCCAGTCTGAGATATAGCTTTTTCTTTGCAACTCTGCCTAGAAGGCCAGCATCCCGGAGATGCCTCTTCACTGTTGACGTTGAGACTGGTGTTTTGCGGGTACTATTTAATGAAGCTGCCAGTTGAGGACTTGTGAGGCATCCGTTTCTAAAACTAGACAGTCTAATGTCCTTGCCCTCTTGCTCAGTTGTGCACTGGGGCCTCCCATTCCTCTTTCTATTCTGGTTAGAGCCAGTTTGCGCTGTTCTGTGAAGGGAGCAGTACACAGTGTTGTACGATATCTTCAGTTCCTTGGCAATTTCTCAAATGGAATAGCCTTCCTTTCTCAGAACAAGACTGACGAGTTTCAGAAGAAAGGTCTTTTTCTGGCCATTTTGAGCCTGTAATCGAATGCACAAATTCTGATGCTCCAGATACTCAACTAGACTAAGGAAGGCCAGTTTTATTGCTTCTTTAAACAGAACAAAAGTTTTCAGCTGTGCTAACATAATTGCAAAAGGGTTTTCTAATGATCAATTAGCCTTTTAAAATTATAAACTTGGATTATGTAACTATTCTCGTCCTGGGAAGATGAGGAGGAAGGATCGGACCAATACGCAGCGTGGTACGTGTCCATATTTATTAAATGAACACTGAAATAACAAAAATAACAAAGATTAATGACCGAAACAGTTCTGGCTGGTGCAGACACACAACAGGAAACAACAACCCACAAAACACAGGTGGGATTAGGCTACCTAAGTATGGTTCTCAATCAGAGACAACGATAGACAGCTGCCTATGATTGAGAACCACACGCGGCCAAACACATAGAAATATAAAACATAGAACAAAAACATAGAATGCCCACCCCAACTCACGCCCTGACCAAACCAAAAATAGAGACATAACAAAGGAACTAAGGTCAGGGCGTGACAGATTAGCTAACATAACGTGCCATTGAAACACAGGAGTGATGGTTGCTGATAATGGGCCTCTGTAGATAGTCCATAAAAATGTATGTATGTATTTCATAAAAAAGCAGCCGTTTCCAGCTACAATAGTAATTTACAACATTAATAATGTCTTCATTGTATTTCTGATCAATTTTATGTTATTTTAATGGGGGAAAACAAGGACATTTCTAAGTGAACCAAAATGTTTGAATGGGAGTGTATGCAGCTGAAGTCGAAAGTTTACATACACTTAGGTTGGAGTCATTAAAACTCATTTTTTTCGCTCCACAAATGTTTTGTTAACTTCTCTGGGACGGTAGCAAAAAAATGTAGAGCGCCAAATTCAAATAAATGACTATAAAAATGAAATCACCCATGAAAGACACCAAATTAAAGCAACACATGTTGTGAATCGAGCCGACATGTCTGATTTCAAAAAGGATTTACGGCGAAAGCACACCAAACGATTCCGTTAGCTCAGTACATTAGCTCAGCCACAGAAAAATACAGCCATTTTCCCAGCAAAAGATAGTAGTATCAAAAAGCAGAAATAGAGATAAAATTAATCACTAACCTTTGATAATCTTCATCAGATGACACTCATAGGACATCATGTTACACAATACATTTATGTTTTGTTCGATAATGTGCATATTTATATCCACAAATCTCGGTTTACATTGGCGCCATGTTCAGAAATGCCTCTAAAATATCCGGAGTAATTGCAGAGAGCCACGTCAAATAACAGAAATACTCATCATAAACTTTGATGAAAGATACATGTTTTACACAGAATAAAAGATACACTTGTTCTTAATACACTTTTTCTTCAGCTTTAAAAAAAAATGTTACGTAAAAAGCACACCATGCAATAATCTGAGACAGCGCTCAGATTTAACATTTCTGGGCCATGTTGGAGTCAACAGATATACAAAATTACATCATAAATATTCCCTTACCTTTGATTATGTTCATCAGAATGCACTGCCAGGAATCCTAGTTCCACAATAAATCGTTGTTTTGTTCGATAATGTCCATTACTTATGTCTGTCACGTTCCTGACCTGTTTTCTATTGTTTTGTATGTGTTTAGTTGGTCAGGGCGTGAGTTGGGATGGGCAGTCTGTGTTGTTTGTTCTATGTGGGAGTGTGTTGGTTAATTAGCCTTATATGGTTCTCAATCAGGGACAGGTGTTATTCATTTCCTCTGATTGAGAACCATATATAGGTTGGCTGTTCACACTGTTTGTTTGTGGGTGATTGTCTCCTGTGTCTGTGTCTATGTTACACCATACGGGACTGTTTCGTGCGTTCGTCATTTTGTGTAGTCATTTTCCTGTTCGTGTTTTCTTCGTGTTTCATGTAAGTTCGTCGTCCAGGTCTGTCTACATCGTTTTGTTGTTTTGTAATATATCAAGTGTTCTTCGTGTGTTTAGTTCGTCTTGCAAATAAATTKATTTATGTCTACATACCTCGCTGCGTGTTGGTCCGACCCATGCTCCTCCTCGTCCGAGGAGGAGGCAGATTTAGAACGCCGTTACAATGTCCAATTAGCTACTTTTGCTACTTAGCTACTTTTGCGTGTCCAAACGCTCGCACAGATGCAGACAAACGTCGGACGGAAACTTCAAAAAGTTATATTACAAGTCGAATAAACTGGTCAAACTTAGTAGAGAATCAATCTTCAGGATGTTGTTATCATATATATCCAATAACGTTCCAACCGGAGCATTTCTTCATGTCTGTATAAGTAATGGAACGCAAGGCGATATCATGAGGAAAGCGCGTGAGCAAGAACTGGCAATCTGTCAGACCAATGACTCAAACACCTCCCATCCGGCCCCACATCACACTAGAGGCTTCATTCAGCGTTCTACAGACTGTTGACATATAGTGGAAGGCGTAGGAAGTGCAAACATATCCAAATATTACAGGGAATTGAATAGGCGATGACTTTTTTTATTTTATTTATATTTTTTGTGGATATATTGAAGCAACATCTCAAGACATCAATCAGGAAGTTAAAGCTTGGTCACAGATGGGTCTTTCAAATGGACAATGACCCCAAGCATACTTCCAAAGTTGTGGCAAAATGGCTCAAGGACAACAAAGTCAAGGTATTGGAGTGGCCATCACAAAGCCCTGACCTCAATCCTATCGAAAATTTGTGGTCAGAACTGAAAAAGCGTGTGAGAGCAAGGAGGCCTACAAACCTGACTCAGTTACACCTGCTCTGTCAGGAGGAATGGGCCAAAATTCACCCAACTTATTGTGGGAAGCTTGTGGAAGGCTACCCGAAACGTTTGACCCAAGTTAAACAATT
>NW_019943559.1:106545-121515 GCF_002910315.2 Salvelinus sp. IW2-2015
TTCACCCTCTGCTCACGCTTATTCATCACACTCCACTCTGACCCTCCAAACACATAACTAAACCACTACAATCACAAGGCAATAGTCCTTTCATGCTTTGTTGATTTCAATAAATACCTTTTTGACTTCAATTTGGCCTGAGGTGTATTTGCCCATCACACAACTCTGCACTCGACACCAGCCTGGCCCTGTTGTGGTGTAAATTACCATACATGAATCGATGATACACTGAAATACTTATATAGATTATTTCATAGCAGATCGAAAAACCAATTACTAGGAACAATGATGCGGAATGAATACCACGTGGTAGGTGCCAAATTCAATAGACACTCATTTTTTCCACATCGGGCGCATGTGTTGTTGTAGACATGGTGAGTGTCGCTAGCCTCTTTAATTGCATAAAACCCTATCTATCTAACATATATATATAATATAAGCGCCTTTCAAAACTATCATAACGCATGGCCCGAGGTGGCGTGGAGGTTCATGTTCTCATATTCATTGTTGGCATGTACCACCACGGGTCCATTTAAAATTGATTTTTATTTGGAGATTCCTTCAATGTCAATAGGACCATACCCCCGAATATATTCAAATATAGGTGCTAGAAAGGAGTTCAAAATGAAAATAGTAAGTCTGTATGAAACAATAATTAAAATAAAATAAACTTATAATTGGTGTGGAATTGTAATTGAATCTGGTATATGTCCTCACTTCTGTCCCCAAACAACGCGATCGGGTCGGCTACTATGAACCCATAGCAAGTAACATTTAGAGTTCAAACGATTTTATCCTTGCACCGCAAGTACTTCTATACTGCCAGACTCTCACGTTTGGCCTTAGAATCAAGTATAATCACACCATGTGTGCACTAGTGGACGCAAATAGAATAATCTGGTTCGATTCCAAAATAGAATGGGCTCATGCTCAGTTATGCTCAAGGGTCCACACAAATACCAATGTCCATCTAGACTCCATTTTTTTTCCATAGAGCACCACAAAATCTATACATACTCAGTCTTAACTATCAAGCTACCACAGCTTAATCGTCCACAAAGCTTGACACGGTCTCTGAGAGACACAGGCAAGAGGGGCCTTCTACGCCATCAAAAGGAACATATATATTAGGATCTGGCTAAATATAAAATAATTTACTTGCATTTTATACCCATTGTCCTTTTGGCTGTGAGGTGGTTCCACTCACCAAACCAATAATCTCTTCACTAAATAGTAGAAATACCTAAATGAGACTGGCATACATGAATTCTGCAAATAATATCCGTGTACATACGTAAAATACCAATTGAACTGCTATGCAGACGCAGAAATTAGGTCCCTACCCGCATATTTAATCAAAATCCAAATAAAATGACCTATTTAAATTTAACAACCACGATTCCCAAACCTTCCATAACACAGCATCACTTAAAGTATGAACCTGTAGAAGCGTCCTTAAATGGTGTAAAAATTAATTGTATGTTTGATAGTGACATGAAAGACCGCCAGAGTCTGCAACACCACTAAGCAAGTGTGTGTACTTATCTCTGAAGACATTAGTTCGCTTTGATGTTGTGCTCGAATTGATATGACTCGAGACGGGCACCGCTCTCGTCACCATATAATGTCACAGTGGCTGTGGAAAAGTTGTGGAGGCAACGGTATTCAGACCAGCAGTGACGCTCTTTTGGACGCTATCAGGTAAAATCCATTAAGCAGTGAATCTCATTAGAAACTTTCGATAGATCCACACCATGAAGAATTGAGCCACGCAGCATGTCAATAAAAATACACAAATTATTAATTACATAATTAATATAGAGTACAACGTAGAAATTCAGGAGTTATCCGAAATATAACAACACCAAAAACCTTACCAGATAGCAGTAGGTTTGGTCTGCCACACCCTAATACAGTGACTCTACAGGAGATCTCTTGACAGAGGAGTCATATAAGGCTCTCAGCAAGACGGGACAAGAAATACAGCACGGAGAGTACTGAGAAGTTATATCATAGATGCAGACCTATGACAAACATAGAACGTAACACGCTAGCGCGAATGAGCTTGGGTCACGGAATATAGTGCAGCCAAATAAGGACAAATATATAAGCTGTACAAAAACTCCACACATAAGTAATGGAGCACTGTTATTCGCTACTAAGCCGGAGATTATGTAGGAGGGTCGATCTGCACAGAAATGAAATGCCTCTGCATTAGACCTTCAACGAAAGAGTACAACCAAAGGTATATTACTACATAATGACAGTGTGGTTTCTTTTCTGCCAAGAGGTCATGTGTTCGGGAGTAGAAGACTCCTTCCATAAATTCATATTCTAGAAGTAAACAAAGAGCCTACCCATTCTCTTGTGGTGATTGGGCTCGCAGACGTTTAAAAATTCGCGGCAAAACACATTTGTTTGGCCATCAAGGGAAAATGCTACGTCTGGCGTGAAACCCAACACCTCTCTCACCCAATAACACCATCCCCACAATTAAGCATGGTGGCGGCAGCATTTGTGTGGGAAGGTTTTTATGCGGCAGGGAAGCTGGTCCGAATTGAAGGAATGATGGATGGCGCTAAACCTGTTTCAATCTTCCATACATTTGAGACTGGAGAGAGAGACGCAGAGTTTCCTCTGTCCAGTGTCTGTGTTCTTCTGCCCCATCTTAATATTTATTTTTATTGGCCAGTCTGAGATATAGCTTTTTCTTTGCAACTCTGCCTAGAAGGCCAGCATCCCGGAGATGCCTCTTCACTGTTGACGTTGAGACTGGTGTTTTGCGGGTACTATTTAATGAAGCTGCCAGTTGAGGACTTGTGAAGGCATCCGTTTCTAAAACTAGACAGTTCTAATGTCCTTGGCCCTGCTTGCTCAGTTGTGCACTGGGCTCCCATTCTCTTTCTATTCTGGTTAGAGCCAGTTGCGCTGTTCTGTGAAGGGAGCAGTACACAGTGTTGTACGATATCTTCAGTTCCCTTGGCAATTTCTCAAATGGAATAGCCTTCCTTTCTTCAGAACAAGACTGGACGAGTTTCAGAAGAAAGGTCTTTTTCTGGCCATTTTGGAGCCTGTAATCGAATGCACAAATTCTGATGCTCCAGATACTCAACTAGGACTAAGGAAGGCCAGTTTTATTGCTTCTTTAAACAGAACAAAGTTTTCAGCTGTGCTACATAATTGCAAAAGGGTTTTCTTAATGATCAATTAGCCTTTTAAAATTATAAACTTGGATTATGTAACTATTCTCGTCCTGGTAAGATGAGGAGGAAGATCGGACCAATACGGCAGCGGTGGTACGTGTCCATATTTTATTAAATGAACCCTGAAATAAACAAAAAATAACAAAGATTAAATGACCGAAACAATTCTGGCTGGTGCAGACACACAACAGGAAACAACAACCACAAAACACAGGTGGGATTAGGCTACCTAAGTATGGTTCTCAATCAGAGACAACGATAGACAGTGCCTATGATTGAGAACCAACACGCGGCCAAACACATAGAAATATAAAACATAGAACAAAAAACTAGAATGCCCCATCCAACTCACGCCCGACCAACCAAAAATAAGAGACATAACAAAGGAACTAAGGTCAGGGCGTTGACAGATTAGCTAACATAACGTGCCATTGAAACACAGGAGTGTGGTTGCTGATAATGGGCCTCTGTAGATAGTCCATAAAAAATGTATGTATGTATTTCATAAAAAAGCAGCCGTTTCCAGCTACAATAGTAAATTTACAACATTAATAATGTCTTCATTGTATTTCTGATCAATTTATGTTATTTTTAATGGGGGAAAACAAGGACATTTTCTTAGTGAAACCAAAATGTTTGAATGGGAGTGTATGCAGCTGAAGTCGAAAGTTTACATACACTTGGTTGGAGTCATTAAAACTCATTTTTTTCGCTCCACAAATGTTTTGTTAAACTTCTCTGGGACGGTAGCAAAAAAATGTAGAGCGCCAATTCAAATAAATGACTATAAAAATGAAATCACCCATGAAAGACACCAAATTAAGCAACACATTTGTGAATCGAGCCAGACATGTCTGATTTCAAAAAGGATTTACGGCGCAAAGCACACCAAACGATTCCGTTAGCTCAGTACATTAGCTCAGCCACAGAAAAATACAGCCATTTTCCCAGCAAAAGATAGTAGTATCAAAGCAGAAAATAGAGATAAAATTAATCACTAACCTTGATAATCTTCATCAGATGACACTCATTAGGACATCATGCGTTACACAATTACAGGTTATGTTTTTGTCGATAATGTGCATATTTATATCCACAAATCTCGGTTTACATTGGCGCCATGTTCAGAAATGCCTCTAAAATATCCGGAGTAATTGCAGAGAGCCACCGTCAAATAACAGAAATCTATCATAAACTTTTGATGAAAGATACATGTTTTTACACAGAATAAAAGATGACACTTGTTCTTAATACACTTTTTCTTCAGCTTTAAAAAAAATGTTACGTAAAAAGCACACCATGCAATATCTGAGACAGCGCTCAGATTTAACATTTCTGGCCATGTTGAGTCAACAGATATACAAAATTACATCATAATATTCCCTTACCTTTGATTATGTTCATCAGAATGCACTGCCAGGAATCCTAGTTCCACAAAAATCGTTGTTTTGTTCAATAATGTCCATTACTTATGTCTGTCACGTTCCTGACCTGTTTTCTATTGTTTGTATGTGTTTAGTTGGTCAGGGCGTGAGTTGGGATGGGCAGTCTGTGTTGTTTGTTCTATGTGGGAGTGTGTTGGTTAATTAGCCTTATATGGTTCTCAATCAGGGACAGGTGTTATTCATTCCTCTGATTGAGAACCATATATAGGTTGGCTGTTCACACTGTTTGTTGTGGGTGATTGTCTCCTGTGTCTGTGTCTATGTTACACCATCGGACTGTTCGTGCGTTCGTCATTTTGTGTAGTCATTTCCTGTTCGTGTTTTCTTCGTGTTTCATGTAAGTTCGTCGTCCAGGTCTGTCTACATCGTTTGTTGTTTTGTAATATATCAAGTGTTCTTCGTGTGTTTATTCGTCTTGCAAATAAATTCATTTATGTCTACATACCTCGCTGCGTGTTGGTCCGACCATGCTCCTCCTCGTCCGAGGAGGAGGCAGATTTAGAACGCCGTTACAGAATCACCCACCAACCTAGGACCAAGCGACGGGGGAGAGCGCAACAAAGGACCAGGACTCGTGGACATGGGAGGAAATATTGAACGGAAAAGGACCCTGGGCTCAGACAGGGGCAAATCGCCGCTCCTTGAAGAGAGGGAGGCAGCTAAGCCCAGGAGCAGTGGTTTGAGGAGGCAGCAAGGAGACGTGGCTGGAACCCGAAAAGCTTGTGAGTAAACCCAAAAATTATTGGGGGGGGGGCTTAAAGGGAGAGTGGGAAGTCAGGTAGGAAACCTGCGCCTACTCCCTGTACTTACCGTGGAGAGCGAGATTACGGGCAGACACCGTGTTACGCAGTAGAGCGCACGGTGTCTCCTGTACGTGTGCATAGCCCGGTGCGGGTTATTCCACCTCCAGCACTGGTAGGGCTAGATTGAGCATTGAGCCAAGTGCCATGAAGCCAGCTCTAAATATCTGGCCACCAGTGCGTTCCTCGGCCGGCTTACATGGCACCAGCCTTACGCATGGTGTCCCCGGTTCGCCTACATAGCCCGGTGCGGGTTATTCCACCTCCCCGCACTGGTCGGGCGACGGGGAGTATTCAACCAGGTAGGTTGGGCAGGCTCAATGCTCAAGGGGCCAGTACGCCTGCACGGTCCGGTATTTGCCCGCGCCACTCCCCGCTCCAGCCCAGTACCACCCAGTACACCACGCACCAGGCTTCCTGTGCGTCTCCAGAGCCCAGTTCCTCCTCCACGCACTCTTCCTGTGGTGTGTGTCTTCGGCCCGGTGCCTCCAGTTCCGGCACCACGCACTAACCACCTGTGCGTCTCCAGAGCCCTGTATGCACTGTTCCTTCTCCCCGCACTCGCCCTGAGGTGGGTGACCTCAGCCCGGTACCTCCAGTTCCGGTACCACGCACCAGGCCTATAGTGCGCATCGAGAGTCAGTGTGCCTGTTGTTGTTCCCCCACGCCTACAAGGTGCGTGTCCTTAGCCCGGTACCTCCAGTTCCGGCGCCACGCACCAGGCCTATAGTGCGTCTCAGTCGGCCAGAGTCTGCCGTCGCCAAGCCGGGCCTGAACTGCCGTCGCAAGCGCGCGCCTGAACTGCCCGTCTGCCAAGCGGCGCCTGAACTGCCCGTCTGCCAAGCGGCGCCTGAACTGCCGTCTGCCAAGCGGCGCCCTGAATCGCCCGTCCTGCCAAGGCGGACCTGAACTGCCGCGCTGCCGGCGGCGCCTGAAACTGCCCGTCTGCCAAGCGGCGCTGAACTGCCGTCTGCCAAGCGGCGCCTGAACTGCCCCGTCTGCCAACGCGCCTGAACTGCCCGTCTGCCCAACGCTGCGAACGTCGTCTGCCAAGCGCCGCATGAACTGCCGCTGTATAGAGCCTTCCGCCAGACCGGATCAGCCAGAGGCCTTCCGCCAGACCGGATCAGCCAGAGCCTTCCGCAGACCGGATCAGCCAGAGCCTTCCGCCAGACCGGATCAGCCAGAGCCTTCCGCCAGACCAGATCAGCCAGAGCCTTCCGCCAGACCGGATCAGCCAGAGCCTTCCGCCAGACCGGATCAGCCAGAGCCTTCCGCAGAGCCGGATCAGCCAGAGCCTTCCGCAGACCGGATCAGCCAGAGCCGCCAGCGAGCCATGACCAGCCAGAGCCGTCATCCAGCCATGACCAGCCAGAGCCGTCATCCGCCAGGATCCGCCAGAGCCGTCATCCAGCCAGGATCCGCCAGAGCCGTCATCCAGCCAGGATCGCCAGAGCCGTCAATCAGCCAGGATCCGCCAGAGCCGTCATCCAGCCAGGATCCGCCAGAGACGTCATCCAGCCAGGATCCGCCAGACCAGCCAGCCAGGATCGCCAGCCAGCCAGGATCCGCCGTCCCTCAGTCCGGAGCTGCCCCTTATCCTGGTGCTGCCCCTTATCCTGGTGCTGCCCCTTATCTGCTGCCTTATCGGTGCTGCCCTTAGTCCGGTGCTGCCCCTTAGTCGGCTGCTGCCTTAGTCCGGTGCTGCCCTTAGTCGCGTGCGCCCTTAGTCCGGTCGCTGCCCTTAGTCCGGTGCTGCCCCTTAATCCAGTGGGGTTAATTTGGAGGTGGCCATTTGGAGGAGGCTACGAAAGCGGATAGTGACTATGGTGGGGTGGGAACCACGCCCAAGCCTGAGCCGCCACCGTGGATTGATGCCCACCCAGACCCTCCCCTAGACTTTTGGTGGTGCGTCCGGAGTTCGCACCTTGAGGGGGGTTATGTCACGTTCCTGACCTGTTTTCTATTGTTTTGTATGTGTTTAGTTGGTCAGGGCGTGAGTTGGGATGGGCAGTCTGTGTTTTTGTTCTATGTGGGAGTGTGTTGGTTAATTAGCCTTATATGGTTCTCAATCAGGGACAGGTGTTATTCATTTCCTCTGATTGAGAACCATATATAGGTTGGCTGTTCACACTGTTTGTTTGTGGGTGATTGTCTCCTGTGTCTGTGTCTATGTTACACCATACGGGACTGTTTCGTGCGTTCGTCATTTTGTTGTAGTCATTTTCCTGTTCGTGTTTTCTTCGTGTTTCATGTAAGTTCGTCGTCCAGGTCTGTCTACATCGTTTTGTTGTTTTGTAATATATCAAGTGTTCTTCGTGTGTTTAGTTCGTCTTGCATAAATTCATTTATGTCTACATACCTCGCTGCGTGTTGGTCCGACCCATGCTCCTCCTCGTCCGAGGAGGAGGCAGATTTAGAACGCCGTTACAATGTCCAATTAGCTACTTTTGCTACTTAGCTACTTTTGCGTGTCCAAACGCTCGCACAGATGCAGACAAACGTCGGACGGAAACTTCAAAAAGTTATATTACAAGTCGAATAAACTGGTCAAACTTAGTAGAGAATCAATCTTCGGATGTTGTTATCATATATATCCAATAACGTTCCAACCGGAGCATTTCTTCATGTCTGTATAAGTAATGGAACGCAAGGCGATATCATGAGGAAAGCGCGTGAGCAAGAACTGGCAATCTGTCAGACCAATGACTCAAACACCTCCCATCCGGCCCCACATCACACTAGAGGCTTCATTCAGCGTTCTACAGACTGTTGACATATAGTGGAAGGCGTAGGAAGTGCAAACATATCCAAATATTACAGGGAATTGAATAGGCGATGACTTTTTTTATTTTATTTATATTTTTTGTGGATATATTGAAGCAACATCTCAAGACATCAATCAGGAAGTTAAGCTTGGTCACAGATGGGTCTTTCAAATGGACAATGACCCCAAGCATACTTCCAAAGTTGTGGCAAAATGGCTCAAGGACAACAAAGTCAAGGTATTGGAGTGGCCATCACAAAGCCCTGACCTCAATCCTATCGAAAATTTGTGGTCAGAACTGAAAGCGTGTGAGAGCAAGGAGGCCTACAAACCTGACTCAGTTACACCTGCTCTGTCAGGAGGAATGGGCCAAAATTCACCCAACTTATTGTGGGAAGCTTGTGGAAGGCTACCCGAAACGTTTGACCCAAGTTAAACAATTTAAAGGCAATGCTACCAAATACTAACTGAGTGTACGTGCAAACATATCCATATATTACAGGGAATTGAATAGGCGATGACTTTAACATCGACCCTTCTCAGATTTCTCTGACCCACAGGGAATGTGATGAAAGAAATAAAAGCTGAAATAAATAATTCTCTCTACTATTATTCGGCATTTCACATTCTTAATTAAAATAAAGTGGTGACCCTAACTGACATAAGACAGGGAATTTTTACTAGGATTAAATGTCAGGAATTGTGAAAAACTGAGATTAAATATATTTGGCTAAGGTGTATGTAAACTTCCAACTTCAACTGTGTGTTCTACTGTGCTCTGATGTTATACAAAAGTTCTGAAACTTTCTACTCTCAGTTTCTATAGATTGTATATTAAGAATAAACCCTGTTGCTAAGAGTATTTTTATTGTCACACCCCAATCTTTTCACCTGTCTTTGTGCCTGTCTCCACCCCCCTCCAGGTGTCGCCCATCTTCCCCATTATCCCCAGTACATTTATACCTGTGTTCTCTGGTTGTCTGTTGCCTGTTCATCTTGTCATGTCAGGTCTTACCAGCGTGTTTTCCCATCTCCCTGTTTTCTCAACTTCTGTTTCCCAGGTTCTGACCTTTCTGCCTTCCCTGACACCGAGCCTGCCTGCCATTCTGTACCTGCCTGACCCTGACCCGTTTACAAACCTCTGCCTCTCCTGACCACGAGCATGCCTGCTGTTCTGTACCTTACTGACTCTGCCCTGGATTACAGACCTCTGACTGACTTTGACCTGTCTTTTGCCTGCCCCTTGTTTGGGTCAATAAACACCTGTGACTCTAGCTGTCTGCATCTGGGTCTAATCCTGAGTTTTGATAGTACAAACTGGCCTTGACTGACCCAGCAAACTCAGACCAGCTCCACAACACTGTCTCCCTGCTAGGAGCCACCATTGGAAGACACGAGGAGTTACTGCAATGTCTTATGGAGGGACTCCATACCCTGGCAGAGCGCCATGACCAGACATTTGACACATTGCTGGAGCAATTCCATGGATTCCCCACTGGGCAGCGAGTCACACCAGTAATCTCCCAGCCTACTCGGAACACGGGAGCAGCCCATGGACCTTGACTCCCTCATAGCCTTGACCATCCGGATCGATGGGCGGCTTCGAGAAAGTAGAAGGGACAGGGAATCTGTGCCATGTCGCCCTTGATTCCTACCTCGCCTCTGAAGAATCCCGGAAACCCACTAAGTCTACATTTCAGAGTGAACCCGACGTCACCTGAGTTCTCCAGGTGAGAGTCACTCAAAATACCGCTCACATCAACCTGTGTCAGGTAACCACAGCGAGATGATCCAATACCTGCTTATTGAGTCTCATCAGGTTCCTGTGGTATTGGGATTCTCTTGGCTCCAGCAACACAATTCCCTTATTGGATGGTCTGCTGGTGCCATCAAAGGTTGGGGACCGTTCTGCCATGCTCATTGCCTGAAGTCAGCACAGCCTGCCACGGGACGTCTTCCTGGGGGCTCGGAAAATGCCCCGGACGTCTCCGCCATTCCCGCAGAGTACCAGGACCTCCAGGGGTGTTCAGTAAGGCTATGGAGACCTACATTGAGGGCTCTCTAGCTGCAGGGTCTATCCGTCCTTATGCCTCCCCCGCCCATGCATTGACTACCGGGTCCTCAACAAAATCACGGTGAAGACCCGCTACCGGCTACCACTCATCTCCTCGGACTTCGAGCTGCTCCAGGCTGGACCTATGGAACGCCTACCACCTGGTGTGGATACGGGAAGGAGACGAGTGGAAGACTGCCTTCAATACGGCCAGGAGTCACTACGAGTTTCTGGTTATGCTATTGGCCCTCACCAACGCCACTGTTCCAGGCTCTGGTGAATGATGTTCTCCGCGACATGTTGAACAGGTTCGTCTTTGCCTACCTTGGCGACACCCTCGTTTTCTCCCGCTCCGCCAAAAAACACGTGCTCCACGTCTGACAGGTTCTCCAATGCCTCCTGGAAAATAAGCTTTTTGTGAAAGTAGAGAAGGGTGAATTCCATTGCTCCACTATCCCCTTCCTGCGTTACATCATCACTGCAGGGACAGATGGATCTCGGGAAGGTGAGAGTTGTGGTGGATTGGCCCTAGCCCACGTACATTGCAACTGCAATGTTTCCTGTGATTCTCCAACTTCTATCGCCACTTTATCCGAGTTTACAGCACCCTGGCTTCCCCCCTGTCTGCACTCACCTGTCCCAATGTTCCGTTAATGTGGCCCCCAGCTGCTGACCGGGTGTTCAGTGTTCTTAAACAACATTTTACCACATCTTGGTTCATCCTGACCCGTCCCGCCAGTTCGTGGTGGAGGCCAATGCTTCGGATGTCAGAGTGGGGGCTGTCCTGTCCCAGCGTTCTGCCCTGGACCTCAAGTTACATCCCTGCTCCTTCTTCTCCCATTGCATCAAAGAGGCATGGAGAGGAACTACGATGTTGGGAAGCTTCTCACGGCGAAGATGGCGTTGGAGGAGTGGAGGCAATAGCTGGAGGGGGCGGAACATCCGTTCATTGTGTGGACCGACCACAAGAACCTGGAATTTCTCCGCACTGCCAAGCGTCTCAACTCCAGGCAAGCTAGGTTGGCCCTACTTCTCCCTCTCATACCGAGCGGGAACCAAAAATGTAAAGCCGAATGCTCTGTCATGCCACTATAGCCCCGCGGCTACACCCCCGGAACCCGAGACCATCCTTCCTACCTCTTACTTGGCGACGGCACTCAGCTGGGGAATAGGGAAGCACGTTCGTGAGGCACAGAATTCCCAGCCGAACCCCGAGGGGGGCCAAATAACCAGATGTTATTTGGGTTTTCGCACGTTGGCGGCTGAGTGTTCCTGGAACCCGGAAGCATTGTTCAACATGAACCGCTCCTCGGTTCTAAAGTGGGCAAACTCCTTCAAGCTTGCCTGCCACACGGGCTCCTGTCGGACCCTGGCCTTTGTGCGACAATGCTTTCGTTGGCTTACCATGGTTCCAGCCTCCTCTCTTCCCGGAGCAAGAGGAAGAGGTCGGCAATCTCTTGGCCCATATGTTCGTCCGCCGCTGTCGTCATACCTGGAAGAGTGCCCGGTCTCTGGGCTCCCCCAATTCATCAACGGCCAACCGGCGTACACAGTGAGGCATCTCCTGAAGGTTCGACCTCGGGGTAGGGGATTCCAGTACCTGGTTGACTGGGAGGGTCATGGCCTGGTGGAAAGGTGCTGGGTCCCCGCTAGGAACATCCTGGACCCAGGCCTCATCGTTGATTTCTCGGTCAACCAGGTTTGTGCCCAGGTAGGACATCAGGCGGCACCCCTAGATGGGGTGTACTGTCGCACATCTGTTTCACCTGTCTTTGTGCTTGTCTCCACCTCCCTCCAGGAGTCACCCATCTTCCCCATTATCCCCAGTGTATTTATACCTGTGTTCTGTGTTTGTCTGTTGCCAGATCGTTTTGTTCATTCATCAAGCCTACCAGCGTTTTTCCTGTGCTCTTGTCTGTCTCTAGTTCCTGTTTTCTAGTTTTCCCAGTTTTGACCATTCTGCCTGCCGTTTCTGTACCTTGTTACACCACCCTGGATTATTGACCTCTGCCTGTCCTGACCCCGAGACTACCAGACGTTCTGTACCTTGTTACACCACCCTGGATTATTGACCTCTGCCTGCCCTGACCCCGAGGACTACCAGACGTTTCTGTACCTTGTTACACACACCCTGGATTATTGACCTCTGCCTGCCCTGACCCCGAGACTACCATTTCTGTACCTTGTTACACCACCCTGGTATATGACCTCTGCTGCCCTGACCCCGAGGACTACCAGACGTTCTGTACCTTGTTACACCACCCTGGATTATTGATCTCTGCCTGCCCTGACCCGAGACTAACACGATTCTGTACCTTGTTACACCACCCTGGATTATTGACCTCTGCCTGCCCTGACCCCGAGGACTAACAGACGTTCTGTACCTTGTTACACCACCCTGGATTATTGACCTCTGCCTGCCCTGACCCCGAGACTAACAGACGTTCTGTACCTTGTTACACCACCTGGATTATTGACCTCTGCTCCCTGACCCCGAGACTAACAGACGTTCTGTACCTTGTTACACCACCCTGGATTATTGACCTCTGCCTGCCCTGACCCGAGACAACAAGACGTTCTGTACCTTGTTACACCACCCTGGATTATTGACCTCTGCCTGTCCTGACCCCGAGACTACCAGACGTTCTGTACCTTGTTTACACCACCCTGTGATTATTGACCTCTGCCTGCCTGACCCCGGAGACTACAGACGTCTGTACCTTGTTACACCACCCTGGATTATTATGACTCTGCCTGCCCTGACCCCGAGGACTAACAGACGTTCTGTACCTTGTACACCACCCTGGATTATTGACTCTGCCTGCCCTGACCCCGAGACTAACAGACGTTCTGTAACCTTGTTACACCACTCTGGATTATTGACCTCTGCCTGCCCTGACCCCGAGACTACCAGACGTTCTGTACCTTGTTACACCACCCTGGATTATTGACCTCTGCCTGCCCTGACCCTGAGACTACCAGACGTTCTGTAATTTATGGACTCTGATCTGGATTACTGACCTCTGCCTGCCCTTGACCTGTTGTTTTGCCCCCTGTTCTAGTAATAAACTTTTGTTACTTCGACACTGTCTGCATCTGGGTCTTCCCTGAAACGTGATAATCCAAATTAATTTAGAGGTTTTTTCTTTACCTAGGTATTCATCTTTGCTTCAGAGAAATGTTACGCAGGGAATACAAAAATCGTTTCGCATCTTAAAAGATATTACATTGAATTACTGTAATTACTTAATGCTCGGTCTTAATCAGGATAAGTGTCCACACGCCCTTTACTTATCTACTTAATGGTCTCTTCCTCTTCCCTGTGTGTGTGTTCCTCTGATAACAGCATCACTCATGATCACAGATAGAGGAAGATAACACCAGGAGAGGAGAGGAAAGGAAAGGAGGAGAGGAAGAGGATTACAAAGGGAGGAGACGAGAGATGAAAATGACAATGCATTTACACTGTAGCAAAGCAGAACAGAAGAGTTCACTGTTAGCATTTCACATAAGAAAACATGTCAACTCTGACTTTCTCTAGGCTTGTCCTCAGAGACAAGGAAAATGACCTTGCTCTGATTTACCAGTGGCTGTTACCCAACAGTCTAGAATAACGTCCTTCACACATGTATTTCACTTCATGTCCTCTTTCCTTTGGTCTAAACAAAGATCCCAATGCCCCAGGGCAGTGATTGGGGACACTGCTCTGTGTAGGGTGCCGTCTTTCGGATGGGACGTTAAACGGGTGTCCTGACTCTCTGAGGTCATTAAAGATCCCATGGCACTTATCGTAAGAGTAGGGGTGTTAACCTTTTGTCAATAGGGGGAGCTGTTAGCACTATTTTCTTTTTTACATTTCCAAATTAAACTTCCTCGTACTCAATTCTTGCTCGTACAATATGCATATTATTATTACTATTGGATAGAAGACAATCTCTAGTTTCTAAAACCGTTTGAATTATGTCTGTGGGTGAACCAGAACTCTTTCTACAGCGAAAATCATGACAGGACATGCGAAGCTCTGAAAAATAGTCTCTGATCTCGGATCAATTTAAAACTCTGTGTGTGCCCTATGGATCGAAATGAACTGCACCCGCCTTCCCCTGGATGTCAGTAACCAATGAGAAGTGGAATGGCGTCTCTACGTGTTTCTCAGAGTTTATAAAAGGCAATGGAGTGAGATGTCCCTTCTTTTGGACGCTCGCCAGGACGCAAGAGAGGACATCAGAATGGCATGCTCAAAAGCTCTCGTTATTGACCAAAGATATATCCGTCTGTGATTTAATTCGATATAGGTGTTAGAAACATCATAACGAAGTTATTTGAAACCGATTTATATCAGTTTATGCGAGTATATTGCTATACCTCCATAGAAATACATTGTGAGTTACAGCCAGACTCGTGGCCCGCAAAAATGGGCCGACAAAATGCGGTTCTTACATCTTTTCCACCATTAAGTATGGAATTATCCATAACATCAGACTCCTTACTTTGACAGAGCTTCCATCAAGTATTCTTTGCGGCAATGTGTCCTTTTGCTCCCCAAGCTAATTCGTATGCTTCACCACATTGCTTGTATAAACTAATGACCTCCTACCTCCACCAAACTCTAACGCGAACTAAGCAGAGCTAACTGATAGCTACACGGCACACACATGTCCAGATTCTCAAACGCCGATACTCAGAGGAAATTCCGGGAAAT
>NW_019943560.1:0-5653 GCF_002910315.2 Salvelinus sp. IW2-2015
CAGTATGATTTCCAAAGTGTCTTTGGAGATATTCTAAAGGATAACTTCCCGAACGTTTGGTGTTTTTAAGAAGTAGTGAAGTTTACTTTTTTATCCCGTTTTTAAGGATGGACCTTTGTGAGATTCTTCATAGTCAATGTGGCGTTTGTAATACACATGAATGTTCGACATTTTGGAGTGTGCTTGAGTATGTACAAAATTGACGTTATCCAGTAGTTCCTCTTCGAAATTAGCGAATTAGATTTCTACGTAGTAGGATCAATGTTATACGTTGGAACCGACGTGTTTTCAGATGTAGTTGAGCACCAGTCGACCTCCGACACTTGTTTTAAGCAGTATTAATGTAAATGACTGCTGCTTTTAGAGTATTACAGTACTCGGTGTTTTATGAGTAGTAGCAGCTAATGACAGTGTGTATTTTAATGAGTAAGTATCAATGCATGACCGTTGTTTTATTCGGGTACTCCCAACTAGTGAACTTGACTCGTGTCTCTGTAGAGTACTTCCATCGACCGAACATCGAACGTGTCTATTACGAGTATTACACGAATACTCTATCTAGTCGCCCAGAATTCCTCTCATGGACGCGTGTTTCTAGAGTAGTACCATGATGACCCGTGTTCTTCAGAGTAATGTAATGTATCTCCGAGGCCTATTTTTAGCAGTATTTCTAGCATTGTATGACGTGTTTATAGCAGTATTACAGGTCACTTCGACTGCTGTTTTTGGAGTCAGTCACCGGTATGACGTGGTTTGATGTATTCACAGTACGATGCGTGTTTGTTAGAGTATACATCGTATGACGGGTGTTTTTACAGACGTATTCAGTACGTGAGGCTGTTTAGAGTATAAGTATGAGTTGTGTTTAGAGTATTAAACAGTACTGACGTGGTTTTAAGAGTATGTACATGTATATGTAGTGGTTTTTGAGTATTAACGTACTAAAGAGGTGTTTTAGAGTATTACAGTACTGACTGTGTTTAGATAGTAGTACTGACGTGGAATATTGTCAAGAGTAATGAAGTACTAGACGTGATTTATTAGAGTATTCAGTATGACGTGTTTTAGAGTGAGTATGATAATGTTTTTAGAGTATTACAGTACTGAGTGTTTTAGGATATTACATTGTACTGACGTGTTTTAGGGTATTACATATCTCGACGGTGTTTTAGAGTATTACAGTGCACTGACAGTGATTTTTGTATGCGTATTACCAGTACTCAGAGTGTTTTAGAGTATTACAGTACGCTTCCTTAACAGCTGCTCAAGGAAGAAAGAAGCGTGCCAGCAGACCTTTTTGAAGACACAGACCAGCGCTCCCATGTCGTTAATTAGGTTCTCTAGGATGTGTCTTTGGATATGGTTTGTGTGGTTTGTGCATCGGCTCGGCCTTTGGTGTGTGTGGGAGTGTGCGGTTTATGCAGCGATCGCTGATGTTATGTGTGTGTTGCGGCATGTGTTTCTCTCAGATTTACCATCCAATGCAATTTTCTTCATGGAGTCTCAACGGCGCGTTTACAAGGGGTAAGATGAGAGAGGAGAGAGAGACATGGGAGGAGAGTGAGACTGGGGAGACGGAGAAGAGAGGAGACGAGAGAGAGAGAGAGAGAGAGACGAGAGAGAGACGAGAGACGAGACGAGCGAGAGAGAGAGATGAGAGAGGAGATTGACGAGGGAGGAAATTGAGAGAGGAGGAGATTGGAAGAGATGAGAATGGAGGAGTGAGATGGAGAGAGGAGATGGAGAGAGAGTAGATGGAGAGAGAGTGATGGAGAGAGAGAGAGAGAGAGAGCGAGAGAGAGAGAGAGAAAGAAGAGAGAGAGAGAGGCAGAGGAAGAAGCGAGAGAGAGAGAGAGAGAACAGAGAGAATGAGAGAGAGAGAGAGAGACGAGAGGGAGAGATGGAGGGAGAGAGAGAGTGGGCAGAGAGTGAGATGGAGAGAGAGAACTGGAAATGAGAGAAGAGAGAGAGAGACGAGAGAGAGAGAGAGATGAGGGAGAGAGATGGGTGAGAAGTGAGAATGGAGAGAGAAGATGCGAGAGAGAGATGGAGAGAGAGATTAATCTATTGGTATTCTTCAACTGAATAACACACAACTATAAACACACGTGTTGATGGCTATCCTACATGATCAACATACCGACCACAAATTCCAATTGCTATACTTTAAACCTTTAGGCCGAATATCCTTACAATCTTATTGGTGTCAAAAATTTGTCTCAAGTTTTGTCGGATTGGAGGGGTGATCAGTCCTTTGTTCAAATTTTTGGGGAATGACAGAGCTAGGATTGATGTTAAAAAAACGTCTTCAGGATTGGGGGTCCCGCGGGGACGGTTTGAGCTTTAATCGTAGGCTAATGCGATTAGCATCTAGAGGTTTGTAAGTTAAAAGAACATTCTTCCAGGACATAGACATATCTCAATATTGGCAGAAAGCCTTAAATTCTTGTTAATCTCTACTGGCACCTGTCCAATTTACGCAGTATGCTATTACAGTGAAATAATTACATGCTATTGTTTGAGGAGAGTGACAGTTTTAGAACCCATGAAAAGTTATTAATAAAGCGCAAGATTCAGAAACATTTGGGGTCCTGATCCAAAAAATTTAACAGCAATGCAAATGGTTCATTGGACAGGTTACTAAAACGTTGCAATATTACATTCTAGCTGGGCCACAAATCCACAAATTTTACTGGGGTGGAATGAACTATATTTTTGCCTTTCTTCTTGCATTTCAAAGATGCGATGGTTACTGAGCTGACAGCCGTTAGATTTGCACAGCTTTGCTTTGATTTCTTGGCCAGGGTTGCAGCTACTGTAATGGGAGAACTTGTTCTCAATAGCCTACTGGGTTTAAAATAATGTTGAAATAAAATATCAACATTGTAAATACACTATCATAATATATGTTTATTTTATCTTTGCCCTTCTGCTTACTTTAACTAATGAGAGCGGAGAGAGAGACAGCGGGCGTGGGGGGGAGTTTAGTAAAGAGAGATGGAGAGAGAGAGGAGAGACAAGAGGGCAGACGAGAGCAGAGGGAGGGAATAGAGGGACAGGAGGAGAGGGAGAGAGAGACAGAGAGAGAGAGAAGAGAGACGCAGGAGAGACCAGGGGGAGAAGCAGGGAGAGGGAGGAAGGATAAAGAGAGCACAGAGAGACAAGAGAGGTAAGAGGACACAGAACAGAAGACACAGAGAGGGAACAGAGGAGAAAAAGAGAGTATATGAGATGGCGAAGAGGACGATAAAGACACAGAGAGACAGAGAGAGTAACAGAGAGACGAGAGACAGAGAGAGGTAATAGAGAGTGGGAAGAGACAGAGACACAGAGACACAGAGAGGTAACAGAGAGACAGAGAGAGTAATAGAGAGAGTGGAAGAGACAGAGAGATAGAGAGACAGAGAGGGTAATAGAGAGTGGGAGGGAGACAGAGAGAGCAGAGATGACAGAGAGAGTAACAGGAGAGCAGAGAAGAGACACAGAGAGGGTAACAGAGAGATAGAGAGACAGAGAGGGTAATAGAGAGTGGGAGGGAGACAGAGACACAGAGAGGGTAACAGAGAGACAGAGAGAGTAACAGAGAGACAGAGAGTGGAAGGGAGACGTTTGGTACTCAGAAGATGTGTTTTTATATTTGTAGTCTACAATGTCACAGGCATTCATACACACACTGATGGCAACCCGCTGGTGAATTAATGATATCCCAGGGTGCACCTCTCTCTATGTGAAGGTTAACCCAGTTTTTTTTTACTGTGAAGACCTTTCTCCTTTAAAACACACACCTTTCATCTTCCTCCCTCACCTTCTCTGTCTCCTTCTCTGTCTCCTTCTCTGTCTCCTTCTCTGTCTCCTTCTCTGTCTCCTTCTCTGTCTCCTTCTCTGTCTCACTCTCTGTCTCACTCTCTGTCTCACTCTCTGTCTCACTCTCTGTCCCACTCTCTCCATCTTCCCTTTGTTCCTCTTTTCCGACCTCTGTCCTCTCTGTCAGTCCATCTGGGAGAGAAATATGTTTAGTGTTTTGTTGTCGCTAGGCTAATCGAGAGCTCAGAAAGTTCTCTGCCTCGCAGTTGCCATGCTTGTTTCCTTAGCAACAGTTTATCAAAGCCATTCTCTTTCTCTCCATCTCTTCCTTTCTCTTTTCTCTAGCTCTCTTCCTCGCCGGTCTCTTTCCCAATCTCTCCATCTCTCTCTTTGGTATGATGCAACACCACCATGGATAGTGTCAATACTTACGGTAGACACTAGATTAGAGGGTTTAGTGTGTAGTGTGAGGTCGTGAGCTATAACCACTGAGCTGAGACCGGTATGAACAGGCTCCTGTTACTATAGTGTGAAAATGAAGGATTTTGCTGATGTCCAAACTGAGAAGATGTGTCCTCGCCTGTGTGCTTGTTCACACCTTCCCTTGAAAGGGATCATCCCTGTCATGTCACCTAGGGGAAGTGAAGAGTGTGAAATGGATGTAGGAGGTTGAATGTCTCCTGGATTTGAGTGCAGCTGCATGCATTTACAGCATGTTAACAATGGTATACAATTACATCCATGACTTCAAGCTACCAATAAATGCTATGCTACTACTTCCTGTATTATTATCACTACTACTTTCTGTATTATTATCACTACTACTTCCTGTATTATTATCACTACTACTTCCTGCATTATTATTAGTACTACTACTTCCTGTATTATTATCACTCCTACGTCCTGTATTATTATCACTACTACTTCCTGCTCTCTCTCTCTCTCTCTCTCTCTCTCTCTTCTCTCTCTCTCTCTCTCTCTCCTCTCTCTCTCTCTCTCTCTCTCTCTCTCTCTCTCCTCCTCGCCATACAGCATTAGGTTTACAGGGAACTATAAAACATGCCAAAACCCAGTTACCTATCCAGAGATTAGAGGCTCATAAAGGAACTATGATCATTCACCCACCACAAACCAACGACATTATCAATTAGTAGCCATAAGGGAGACTAGACATCTACCAGGGCCCACTAATAATAGATTATAGGCATGAGGAAACTAAAGGACAATCTACAGCCACTACCAACTATTCTTCAGATTAGATCAATATAGGAGACTAGAATCAACCACACAAAAAACCACATATCAGATATTAGAGCATATAAGAAGACTACACAATAGTCTACCATCCACACTAAACAAAATATAGATATAGACATAAGGGAGACTGAACATCTAGCGACCCCAAGTACCACTATCTAAAACCTACTTGGATCGATTAGAGCCAATAAAGGACTAGACATCAGCACCCCAGAAGCACTTAACACTAATCCGATTAGAGCTCATCAGGTTAAGGAGACTAGACATTAGCACCCCACCTACCTGGCAATACTCAGATTAGACCATATAAAGGAGACTAGAAACAACTGCACCTAGCGCCTAACTTACTATCCACTATCCACAGATGCAATTAAGAAGCCCAATAAGGAGACCCCACTAACATATCTAGCACCCCTAGACAACCTACCTTTTTATTCAGATTAGGATTTCGGGGAGATAAAAGAAGATAATATCTACGACAGCACTCACATCAGATTAGAGCATAAAAGGGAGACTAGAACAACTACCCCATTCATACCACACAAAAGATTAGCAAAGAGCCCCCACAAAACAGGGAGACAGAAAACACATC
>NW_019943560.1:5947-11345 GCF_002910315.2 Salvelinus sp. IW2-2015
TGCCCGAGGCCAGTACAATCTTGCAGATGCTTAACTGCCTGAAGCATCCTGAAGAGTCTTATGAGCACAACAAAACGTAAAATGACTTGTGATGATGTAACGACAAGAAAACTCAGGAGGCATTATGATCCAACGGACTCTGTTTTAGGATTATGATTCCAATACTGCTTGTTTTAGATCGAGTTGACAATATTTACTTGTATCTCCATATCCTCAGCATGAGGGAAGCGTGGTGGTCTGTCAAGGTGGTCCTGTACCGTACCCCACTCAGACAGGAAGCTTCCACTGCACTCTCCCTACCGTCTCCTCTCTCCCCCCTACTTCTCCCCCACTCTACATCCCTACCACTCTCAGCTCCCTCCCCTCTCTACCTCCTCTCTTACCCTCTCTCCTTCCTCTCTCTCTACCTTTCTCTCTCCTCCCCCTCCCTTGCGTCTCTCTCCTCCCCTACTCCATTCTCTTTCTCCTCCCCCTCCCCATCTTCGTTCCTCACCTCATCTCACTTCACCCCCCCCAGCGCCCCTCTCTCTACCCAATGCAAGGTCTCTCTCGGGTATCTTGGTTCAAGACTGTGGTTTGTCTCTCTCTCCCACCCTCCGTTCTTTTCCACTCACTTGTTCTACCGTTATTCTGTGTTTGTATCCTTATAACAGGCTCTTCACTGCATCAACTAGGCCTCTCAGCCAAACACCCACACGACAGCCAATCAACTTCACGACCTTAGAGAGACGCGAGAGGGAAGGAGGGAGGAGGAGAGGGAGGGGGGAGCGAAGGGACTGGTTAGGCATAAATACCAGTAGTTTGTGTCTGCCCGACGTAAGCAGGTAAGAGTTAAGTGCAGGCCTAAAGACGTGGTTATATTATTATATAACATGTTAATCTGGAATGTGTGAAAGAGAACCCTATTGAAGGGCTTGAACATTTGCTTATGGGATGTCTGTGAATACATTGACAAGGAAGTAGGTAACGTGATAATAATACATAATGAATAATAAGAAGTGAATAGTAGATAACGTAATAGACTGAAATTACATAACAAAGCATCAGCAACTAGCAATAATAAGTAACAGACGTAGAATACAGTAAGTAGGAATACAACTGATGATATAATACAGAAGTAGTAGTTGAATGACATACAGGCACGTAGATAGTGATAAACAATAACGGAAGAGATGTATAATAACAAAGTAAGTATTATTACATAAGACGAGTAGTATGATAATAATATCAAGGAAGTAGTAGTATAATAATAGGAAGTAGTAGTGATTAATACAGAAAGTAGAAGTGTAATAAATACAGGAAAGTAGTAGTTATAATAATAAGAGGTAGGAGCTAAGAAAACAGGAATATAGTGAGTAATAATACACGATCTAGGAGGCATTAACCTATACAGGAAGGTATGTATAGTAATAATAATACAGGAAGTAGTTAAGATACAGAAGTGTGTAATAAATACAGGATGTATACTGATAATATCATACAGGAGACGTAGTAGTAAACAATACTGAGCAGGACAAGTAGTGAGTAATAATAAACAAGGACAGAGTAGCAATATTAATACAGGAAGTCGTATATAATCAATAATACATGTGAATAAGTATAATAATAATACGCGGAAGTAGTAGTTAAAATAATGCAAGAGAGAGAGAGAGAGTCTGGTCTAAATTAGTCTAATGCTATGATGACTCTGAATTCTCTCTCTCTCAAGTCCTGTTTTTTTCAACACTTTTGTCATTTACACCAGTGTAACTCTCTTCTTTTCTCACTACACCCCAACCCACATCTCTGTCTGTCTGTCTCTGTGTTTCTCTCTCTCTCTCTCTCTCTCTGCATTGCAACACCCATTCTGCTGTGCAACAGCTAAAAAGAGGCCTCTGCAGGATGGTGGCATCTCATAACCTGCTAGCTATAAATGACCCTCCCAGTGAAATGGACAGGGCAACTGTTAACTATATCTTAAATTCCAGATTCTCTTAGATCTAGAATCAAATTAGGAAACTGAATATCTTCAACTGAAATGTGTCGTCCGCATTTAACCCCAAACCCCTCTGAATCAGAGAGGTGCAGGGCAGGGGGGGGGGACATCCCCGTTTTCAACACCCGGGGAACATTGGGTTAACTGGCTTGCTCAGGGGCAGAACAAAATATTTTTTAGTTTGTCATGCTCGGGGATTCGATCCAGCAACCTTTCAGGTTACTGGCCTAACGCTCTAACCATTAGGATACCTGCGGCCCCTAGCTCCAATCCATTGGTGGGATGAACTCATAGGAGCCTGTATCAGTGAATACAGAGCAGTTTAATACTAATGCCTTCTACTACTTAGTGGCCCTTTTAAAATCAAAATTCATAAACTGAAAGCTGTCTGTACTGATGATGACGTTAGACTCCACATCTGCCTTCTCTCCCAAGTCACCCTGCTCCTCCTCACACTCCACCGGCTTACAGTCTAAGCACGCATCCCCTACAACAACATGTTGCTGGCCTACGGAGCAGCGAGAGGAACTGCCATTTCCCTACCTTCAGGCTCAAACCCTACACCCCACCCCTTTAGCCGTACCCTCATCCTACTCCTCCTCTGTTCCTCTGGTGATGTAGAGGTTTAACCCAGGCCCTGTGTGTCCCCAGGCGCTCTCATTTGTTGACTTCTGCAACCGTAAAAGCCTTGGGTTCATGCATGTTAACATCAGAAGCCTCGACCCTAAGTTTTTTAATTCACTGCTTTAGCACACTCCGCTAACCCTGATGTCCTATGTCTGAATCGTGGTTTAGGAAGGCCACCAAAAATGCTGACATTTCCATCCCCAATTACAACATTTTCTGTCAAGGCAGAACTGCTAAAGGGGGCGGTGTTGCAATTTACTGCAGAGATAACCGGCAGAGTCCTGTCATACTATCCAGGTCTATGAACAAAAAGTTCGAGCTTCTACTTTAAAGATCCATCTCTCCAGAAATAAGTCCCTCACTGATGCCGCTTGTTATAGACCCCCCCCCCCCCGAGGAGAACGATCGAGTACGAGAGAGAGAGAGAGAGAGAGAGAGAGAGAGAGAACGAGAGAGGAGAGAGAGAGAGAGAGAAGAGAGAGAGAGAGAGAGAGACGAGAGAGAGAGAAGAGAGAGAGAGTCTGGTCTAAATTAGTCTAATGCTATGATGACTCTGAATTCTCTCTCTCTCAAGTCCTGTTTTTTCTTCAACACTTTTGTCATTACACCAGTGTAACTCTCTTCTTTCTCCACTACACCCCAACCCACATCTCTGTCTGTCTGTCTCGTGGTTTCTCTCTCTCTCTCTTCTCTCTCTGCATTGCAACACCATTCTGCTGTGCAACAGCTAAAAGAGGCCTCTGCAGGATGGTGGCATCTCATAACCTGCTAGCTATAAATGACCCTCCCAGTGAAATGGACAGGGCAACTGTTAACTATATCTTAAATTCCAGATTCTCTTAGATCTAGAATCAAATTAGGAAACTGAATATCTTCAACTGAAATGTGTCGTCCGCATTTAACCCCAAACCCCTCTGAATCAGAGAGGTGCAGGGCAGGGGGGGGACATCCCCGTTTCAACACCCGCGGAACATTGGGTTAACTGGCTTGCTCGAGGGCAGAACAAAATATTTTTTAGTTTGTCATGCTCGGGATTCGATCCAGCAACCTTTCAGGTTATGGCCTAACGCTCTAACCATTAGGATACCTGCGGCCCTAGCTCCAATCCATTGGTGGGATGAACTCATAGGAGCCTGTTCAAGTGAATACAGAGCAGTTTAATACTAATGCCTTCTCACTACTTAGTGGCCCTTTTAAAATCAAAATTCATAAACTGAAAGCTGTCTGTACTGATGATGACGTTAGACTCCACATCTGCCTTCTCTCCCAAGTCACCCTGCCTCCTCACACTCCACCGGCTTACAGTCTAAGCACGCATCCCCTACAACAACATTGTGCTGGCCTACGGAGCAGCGAGAGGAACTGCCATTTCCCTACCTTCAGGCTCAAACCTACACCCCACCCCTTTAGCCGTACCCTCATCCTACTCCTCCTCTTGTTCCTCTGGTGATGTAGAGTTTTAACCCAGGCCCTGTGTGTGTCCCAGGCGCTCTCATTTTTGTTGACTTCTGCAACCGTAAAAGCCTTGGGTTCATGCATGTTAACATCAGAAGCCTCGACCCTAAGTTTTTTAATTCACTGCTTTAGCACACTCCGCTAACCCTTGATGTCCTATGTCTGAATCGTGGTTTAGGAAGGCCACCAAAAATGCTGACATTTCCATCCCCAATTAACAACATTTTCTGTCAGGGCAGAACTGCTAAAGGAGGGCGGTGTTGCAATTTACTGCAGAGATAACCGGCAGAGTCCTGTCATACTATCCAGGTCTATGAACAAAAAGTTCGAGCTTCTACTTTAAAGATCCATCTCTCCAGAAATAAGTCCCTCACTGATGCCGGTGTTATAGACCCCCCCCCCCCCCCCCCACCACACCCCCCCAGCAACCAGCGGTGCCCTGGACACAATATGTGAATTGATTGCCCCCATCTATCGTCAGAGTCATACTGCTGAGTGACCTATATTTGGGATATGGCTTTAACACCTTCGGCAGTCCTACCAATTAAGCTGGATTGCCCTCAATCTCACACACATGGATCACAGGAAACCTACCAGGACAACCCCAAATCCGTAACATGGTGCACGCTTCTTAGATAGTGCATCTGACCAACTGCCCTTCTAAGGACGACTACTCTGCTGTTTTCAACCAGTATTTCGAGTATCACTGCTCATTGCCGTGCTCCGTATATGGGTTGCGGTCAACGCACCACCCCTCATCACTGTCAACATTCCCTAAAAACTTTCTGCGAGCAGGGTCTTTCCTAATCGAACCTGGCCCGGGTATCCTGGAAGAATATTGACCTTCATTCCGTTCAGTAGAGGATGCCTGGTTTGTTCTTTAAAAGTGCTTTCCTCACCATCCTTAAATAAGCCCCTTTCAAAACATTTGAACTAAAGAACAGATATATGCCTTGGTTCACTAAAGACTTGACTGACCTCGACCAACACACAAAAACACCCTGTGGCATACTGCACTAGTTTTGAATAGTCCCACGATATGCAACTTTTCAGGGAAGTTAGGAACCAATACACACAGTTAGGAAAGCAAAGGCTAGCTTTTTCAAAACAGAAATTTGCATCCTGCAGCACCAATTCCAAAAAGTTCTGGACACTGTAAAAGTCCATGGAGAATAGAGCACCTCCTCCCAGCTGCCCACTGCACTGACGCTAGGTAACACTGTCAACACTGATAAAATCTACAAAGTGCTTTCAAAAAGCGATTGTCTATACGCTGAGCCATGGCTTTCCACCTAGGCTACCCCAACCCTGGCCAACATAACCTCTGCACCCCCCCGCAGC
>NW_019943560.1:16182-19904 GCF_002910315.2 Salvelinus sp. IW2-2015
ACACCACCCCCCCAGCAACCAGCGGTGCCCTGGACACAATATGTGAATTGATTGCCCCCCATCTATCGTCAGAGTTCATACTGCTGAGTGACCTATATGGGGATCATTAATGGTCTTCCTATTTAACACAACCACTCGGAGCCCGGCAAGTTCCTTAACTGGCCCAAGCCCCCCCTCCCCCGCTTCTCCTTCACCCAAATCCAGACAGCTGATGTTTCCGCCGCCATTGTTGCAACCTCTCTTTCGTATCGTCTGAGATTCCAAAAGATTGGAAAGCGGCCGCGTTCATCCCCCTCTTCAAAGGGGGAGACACTATAGACCCAAACTGTTACAGACCTATATCCATCCTGCCCTGCCTTTCAACAGTCTTCGAAAGCCAAGTGAACAAACAGATCACCGACCATTTCGAATCCCACCGTACCTTCTCCGCTATGCAATCTGGTTTCCGAGCTGGACATGGGTGCACCTCAGCCACGCTCAAGGTCCTAAACGATATCATAACCGCCATCAATAAAAGACAGTACTGTGCAGCCGTCTTCATCGACCTGGCCAAGGCTTTCGACTCTTGTCAATCACCACATTCGTATCGGCAGACTCAACAGCCTTGGTTTCTCCAATGACTGCCTCGCCTGGTTCACTAACTACTTCTCAGATAGAGTTCAGTGTGTCAAATCGGAGGGCCTGTTGTCCAGACCCCTGGCAGTCTCTATGGGGGTGCCACAGGTTTCAATTCTTGGGTCGACTCTTTTCTCTGTATACATCAATGATGTCGCTCTTGCTGCTGGTGATTCCCTGATCCACCTCTACGCAGATGACATCATTCTGTATACATCTGGCCCTTCTTTRGACATTGTGTTAACAAATCTCCAACCAAACTTCAACGCCATACAACACTCCACATTGCCTCCAACAGCTCTTAAATGCTACTAATACGAAGTGCATGCTCTTCAACCGATCGCTGCCCGCACCCGCCCGCCTGACTAGCATCACTACTCCGGATGGTTCTGACTTAGAATATGTGGACAACTATAAATACCAAGGTGTCTGGCTAGACTGTAAACTCTCCTTCCAGACTCACATCAAGCATCTCCAATCCAAAGTTAAATCTAGAATTTACTTCCTTTTTCACAACAAAGCCTCCTTCACTCATGCTGCCAAACATACCCTCGTAAAACTGACTATCCTACCGATTCTTGACTTCGGCGATGTCATTTACAAAATAGCCTCCAACACCATACTCAATAAATTGTCTTCAACAATGTCTTCAACAGTGCCATCCGTTTTGTCACCAAAGCCCCATATACTACACACCACTGCGACCTGTATGCTCTCGTTGGCTGGTCCTCGCTACATATTCGTTGCCAAACCCACTGGCTCCAGGTCATCTACAAGTCTTTGCTAGGTAAAGCTCTGCCTTATCTCAGCTCACTGGTCACCATAGCAGCACCCACCCGTAGCACGCGCTCCAGCAGGTATATTTCACTGGTCATCCCCAAAGCCTACACCTCCTTTGGCCGCCTTTCCTTACAGTTCTCTGCTGCCAACGACTGGAATGAATTGCAAAAATCACTGAAGTTGGAGACTTATATCTCCCTCACTAACTTTAAGCATCAGCTGTCAGAGCAGCTTACCGATCGCTGCAGCTGTACACAGCCCTTCTGTAAATAGCCCATCCAACCAACTACCTACCTCAACCCAATATTTGTTTTTCTGCTCTTTTGCACACCAGTATTTCTACTTGCACATCCTCATCTGCACATATATCACTCCAGTGTAAATTGCTAAATTGTAATTACTTCGCCACTATTGGCCTATTTATTGCCTTACCTCCTTACTTCAATTGCACAAACTGTATATAGATGTTTCTATTGTGTTATTGACTGTATGTTTGTTTAGCCCATGTGTAACTCTGTGTTGTTTTTGTCACATTGCTTTGCTTTATTATGGCCAGGTCGCAGTTGCAAATGAGAACTTGTTCTCAACTGGCCAACCTGGTTAAATAAAGGTGCATTTTTTTTATTTTTTTTTAAATCTGAGCACTCCGTTCTGCCACCTCTGGTCTCTTGACCCTCCCACCCCTACGGGAGGTCAGCTCCCGCTCAAACCAGTCAAAGCTCTTCTCTATCCTGGCACCCCAATGGTAGAACCAGCTTCCCCCTGAAGCTAGGACAGCAGAGTCCCTGTCCATCTTCCTCCTGAAGCGAGGACAGCAGAGTCCCTGTCCATCTTCCCCCTGAAGCTAGGACAGCAGAGTCCCTGTCCATCTTCCTCCTGAAGCTAGGACAGCAGAGTCCCTGATAGTTTGCTCTGCTGGCACTCTGTTAGCATCATAATGGAGATGCTGCTCTCATCTGGCACCTGTTGGCATCATAATGGAGATAGTGCTTCTGTCTGGCATCTGTTGGGCATCATAATGGGATAGCTGCTCTTGTCTGGCACCAGTTTGGCATCAATAATGGAGATTAGCTGTCTGTCTGGCACTCTGTTGGCATCATAATGGAGATAGGCTGCTTGTCTGGCCACTCTGTTACATCGGAATGAAGCTAGCTGCTCTGCTGGGCACTCTTTAGCATCATAATGGGTATGCTTGCTCTGTCTGGCACTCTGTTGGCATCATAAATGGAGATAGCTGCTCTGTCTGGCATTTTTTTTTTTTCTCTGTTAGCATCGTAATGGAGATAGCTGCTCTCAGACACTCTGTTAACATCGTAATGGGATAGCTGCTCTGTCTGGACATCGGTTAGCATCGTATTGTGGAATAGTGCTCTGTCTGGCACTCTCGTTAACATCGTAATGGAGATAGCTGCTCTGTCTGGCCAACTCTGTTAGCATCGTAATGAGATACGCTTGCTTCTGTCTTGCCTTCTGTTGCATCATAAGGAGGTCGCTGTTGTCTGGCACTCTGTGGCATCATAATGGAGATGGCTGCTCTGTCTGGCATCTGTTGGCATCATATGGAGATAGCTGCCTCTGTCTGGCACTCTGTTGGCTCATAAACTGAGATGTTTTAATTGAAAGATAGTCTTGAAGAGGTGGGTTTCAGAAGATGGACAGGGACTCTGCCTGTCCTAGTTCAGGGGGAAGATTGGCCAGGGACTCTGCTGTCCTAGCTTCAGGGGGAAGATGGACAGGGACTCTGGCTGTCCTAGCTTCAGGGGAAGATGGACAGGGACTCTGTGTCCTAGCTTCAGGGGAAGATGGACAGGGACTCTGCTTCCTAGCTTCAGGGAAGGAGGACAGGGACTCTGCTGTCCTAGCTTCAGGGGAGATGGACAGGGACTCTGCTGTCTAGCTTCAGGGGGAAGTGGGCAGGGATCTGCTGTGCTAGCTTGGGAGGAAGATGGCAGGGACTTGGCTGTCCTAGCTTAGGGGAAGATGGACAGGGACTCTGCTGGTCTAGCTTCAGGGGGAAGATGGACAGGGACTCTGCTGTCCTAGCTTCAGGGGAAGCTGGACAGGGACTCTGCTGTCCTAGCTTCAGGGGGAAGATGACAGGGACTCTGCTGTCCTAGCTTCAGGGGAAGTGGACGGGACTCTGTGTCCTAGAGCTCAGGGGGAAGATGGACAGGGACTCTGCTGTCCTAGCTTCAGGAGGAAATGACAGGGATGCTGCTGTTAGGCTTCAGGAGGAGATGGACAGGGACTCTGCTGTCCTAGCTTCAGGGGGAAGATGGACAGGGAACTCTCGCTGTCTAATAGCTTCAGGGGGAAGATGGACAGGG
>NW_019943560.1:22327-34704 GCF_002910315.2 Salvelinus sp. IW2-2015
CATAATAATGCCTTCAGACTGTCAGGAAGACACCATAATAATGCCTTCAGACTGTCAGGAAGACACCATAATAATGCCTTCAGGCCTGTCAGGAAGACACCATAATAATGCCTTCAAAACTGTCAGAAGACACCATAATAATGCCTTCAGCTGTCAGGAAGACACCATAATAATGCCTTTCAGAGCTGTCAGGAAGACACCATAATAATGCCTTCAGGACTGTCAGGAAGACACCATAATAATGCCTTCAGACTGTCAGGAAGACACCATTAATAATGCCTTCAGACTGTCAGGAAGACACCATAATAATGCCTTCAGCTGTCAGGAAGACACCATAATAATGCCTCAGACTGTCAGGAAGACACCATAATAATGCCTTCAGGCTGTCAGGAAACACCATAATAATGCCTCAGCTGCAGGAGAACCATAATAATGCCTCAGCTGTCAGGAAGACACCAAATAATGCCTTCAGCTGTCAGGAAGACACCATAATAATGCCTTCAGACTGTCAGGAAGACACCATAATAATCCTTCAGCTGTCAGAAGACACCATAATAATGCCTTCAGACTGTCAGGAAGACCCACCAAATAATGCCTTCAGGCTGTCAGGAAGACCCATAATAATTGCCTTCAGGCTGTCAGGAAGACACCATAATAATGCTTCAACTGTCAAGAAGACACCATAATAATGCCTTCAGGCTGTCAGGAAGACACCATAATAATGCCTTCAGGCTGTCAGGAAGACACCATAATAATGCCTTCAGCTGTCAGGAAGACACCATAATAATGCCTCAGCTGTCAGGAAGACACCAAATAATGCCTTCAGGCTGTCAGGAAGACACCATAATAATGCCTCAGGGCGGCAGGAAGACACCATAATAATGCCTTCAGGCTGTCAGGAAGACACCATAATAATGCCTTCAGCTGTCAGGAAGACACACCATAATAATGCCTTCAGGCTGTCAGGAAGGACACCATAATAATGCCTTCAGACTGTCAAGGAAAGACACCATAATAATGCCTTCAGGCTGTCAGGAAGACACCATAATAATGCCTTCAGGCTGTGTCAGGAAGACACCAATAATGCCTTCAGCTGTCAGGAAGACACCATAATAATGCCTCAGCTTCAGAAGAACCCATAAAATGCCTTCAGGCTGTCAGGAAACACCATAATAATGCCTTCAGACTGTCAGGAAGACACCATAATAATGCCTCAGCTGTCAGGAAGACACCATAATATGCCTTCAGACCTGTCAGGAAGACACCAATAAGCCTTCAGACTGTCAGGAAACACCAAATAATGCCTTCAGGCTGTCAGGAAGACACCATAATAATGCCTTCACTGTCAGGAAGACACCATAATAATGCCTCAGACTGTCAGGAAGACACCATAATAATGCCTTCAGACTGTCAGGAAGAACACCATAATAAGCCTTCAGACTGTCAGGAAGACACCATAATAATGCCTTCAGGCTGTCAGGAAGACACCATAATAATGCCTTCAGGCTGGCAGGAAGACACCATAATAATGCCTTCAGGCTGTCAGGAGAGACACCATAATAATGCCTTCGACTGTCAGGAAGACACCATAATAATGCCTTCAGGCTGTCAGGAAGACACCATAAATAATGCCTTCAGGCTGTCAGGAAGACACCATAATAATGCCTCAGGCTGTCAGGAAGACACCATAATAATGCTTCAGCTGTCAGGAAACACCATAATAATTCCTTCAGACTGTCAGGAAAACACCATAATAATGCCTTCAGACTGTCAGGAAGACACCATAATAATGCCTTCAGACTGTCAGAGAACCATAATAAGCCTTCAGCTTCAGAAGACACCATAATAATGCCTTCAGGCTGTCAAGGAAGACACCATAATAATGCCTTCAGAAGTCAGGAAGACACCAAATAATGCCCAGACTGTCAGGAAGACACCATAATAATGCCTTCAGACTGTCAGGAAGACACCAATATAATGCCTTCAGACTGTCAGGAAGACACCATAATAATGCCTTCAGGCTGTTCAGGAAGACACCTAATAATGCTTCAGACTGTCAGGAAGACACCATAATAATGCCTTCAGACTGTCAGGAAGACACCATGAATAATGCCTTCAGACTGTCGGAAACACCATAATAATGCCTTCAGCTTCAGGAAGACACCATAATAATGCCTTCAGGCTGTCAGGAAGACACCATAATAAATCCTTCAGCTGTCAGGAAGAACACCTAAACAGCGTCTCATATCCTTAACCTGTGTGGGTAGACATACACCTGAGAAGCAATGTCATCATATCCTTAACCCCCCCCCCATGTGGTGGTAGACATACACCTGGTAACAAACAAATAACAATCCAATATACAACAATAGATATAGATAATATGAAGAATATAGACATAACAGCGACTGAGACAAGATAACAATCATATCACTGAACACTGAATTGATATAGGAGTAGAGAATATAAACACCATGAAACCATTCATCATACTAAACTGTTTTGGGTAGACATACACCTGAAACACATGTCATCATATCCTTAACCCTGTTGTTGGGTAAACATACACCTGGAAACACATGTCAATAGAGTATAGTGTTAATGGTTTGTGATCACAGATGGTTGGGGTCAGATGTGGTTTGGGTCAGAAGTGGTTGGGGTCAAATGTGGGTTGGGGTCAGAGGTGGTTGGGGTCAGATTTGGTTGGGGTCAGATTTGGTTGGGGTCAGAGGTGGTTGGGGTCAGATTTGGTTGGGGTCAGAGGTGGTTGGGGTCAGAGAAGGTTGGGGTCAGAGGTGGTTAGGGTCAGAGAAGGTTGGGATCAGATATGGTTGGGGTCAGAACTGGTTGGGGTCAGATAGTTTGAGCCCAGCTGTTTGTGTGTTAGGCTACATGATTTGAGTTGCTCAGACGGGGTGCCAAGACACAGAGTCAAGCAGGGACGTACTGTAAGTGGAGTCAGACCATGATGCTCTGATCCCAGGTTCAATAACTCTGTTGTGCCCTTGAGCACCAAGGCGCCATCCAGGAGTCCTGCAGCATATGTGTGTATCTGTTGGCATTGGAGAAAAGACAAATCTATTCTAACGAAAGGGCCAATAAAGTATAGATCTCTTATATTCTATTATTTTAAAAAATATATATATTTGTACAATAATTAATTAGATATATTTAAACAGAATGATCCATAATGAAATCTTACTTTGAGTGCATACGGTAGGCTATTCAACGACTGGTATTTCAATACAATACTGAAGTGCATCATAGTTGGAGAGAGGTGCARAGCCGGTACGTCATGCCACTGTTCTGTATGTTGTGGGAGTTTCTGGAATTCTGAAGCGCTGCAATTCTCGTGACAACTTGGAGAGCCCCACATCTCCRTAATTCCACCCGTAGACGTGTCCGCTGCATGCTGGAGAAATGTCAATGCATCTGCGCTGTGATTCTGACGTCCTGTAATGGCTAGTGTGTCGACAGATTTCGCTGACGTTTTCCACATTGCGCAAAAGTGTCKAGTGTGCATAATGACCAGTTGCAGTCGTTGCTGATTCTGACCTGTCACAGGGGACGAGGGACGGGGACGGGGACGGGGGACGGGGACGGGGGCACGACGACGATGTTGCTGTGGCTCTGACGTCATGGCGGGGCGCTATAACGAAGCCGACGGACACTCCATAAAAGTCGGCGCGTCTCAAGCGTCTGCTCCAAGATTGTTCCTGTGGTGTTCTTCTGAAGTGGACCTGTGTAGGGACACAACGATGCAGACCCATAAACAGAACCTCTCGTCTCTTCTGATTGCGGTGGGAACTCTGTTGTCCGGACTGCATGGTAAGAATAAAAGGAGGATAAACCTGAACTTGGCTCAAAGTTTTTAGTATGTTGTAGACTTGATTAAATTGGTCCAACTCTGATTAGGAACTTTTATGCAGCTTATATGCAGTGTACACGGCTATGGCTGTTATATTGTTGTTGTTATCAWATGCATTCGTGTTTAAAACAAATAGAAAATATGTCCCTGACTTGACCTCTGTTAACCTATAGGATCACAAGAAATATATCAATGTTTCATGACATCAGATATTACCTTCATCTAAAAAAAAAAACACTATGAACTTCAGTTTGAGTGGTTATAATCAGAAAGTATTTMTCTTAAATTGAGATATTGATAAACTATGAATAATCAATAGCAGTTATGTGACATTGTCTTTCACTCCTTTATTCACATGTCACAGTAATGATGGAAACAGATGGTGAGAGATGAAGGAGGGCAGGCAGGCAGGTGTAATTCCTATCATTTCATCTTTGAGCATGTTGACTCCTGTTCAACTGATGATACAGTAGTTACTCTGTTTGGGTCTGTCAGTTCAGCTGATAATAGGCTAGTGTTTGAGTCAGTTGGTCTGCTTGGTACTGAAACTGACCGGTACGGACCAGAGCAGCAGGTTTTAGCCAATGGGAAGACCAGAGCAGCAGGTTTTAGCCAATGGGAAGACCAGAGCAGCAGGTTTTAGCCAATGGGAAGACAAGAGCAGCAGGTTTTAGCCAATGGGAAGACCAGAGCAGCAGGTTTTAGTCAATGGGAAGACCAGAGCAGCAGGTTTTAGCCAATGGGAAGACCAGAGCAGCAGGTTTTAGCCAATGGGAAGACCCAGGTTTTAGGCAATGGGAAGAAGCTTGTCTTGGAATAATTCAGCAGGCAGACAAACAACAGTAGCCTTCAGTAGCCTTCAGCCTCCTTCAGTAGCCTTCAGCATCATTCAGCATCCTTCAGTAGCGTTCAGCATCCTTCAGAATCATTCAGCATCCTTCAGTTGCCTTCAGTAGCCTTTAGTCTCCTTCAGTAACCTTCAGCATCCTCCAGTAACCTTCAGTAGCCTTCAGCATCCTTCAGTAGCCTTCAGCCTCCTTCAGTAGCCTTCAGCATCATTCAGCATCCTTCAGTTGCCTTCAGTATGTATCCTTCAGTAGCCTTCGGCATCCTTTAGTAGCCTTCAGCATCTTTCAAATACTTTCATTATCCTTCAGTAGCCTTCAGCATCCTTCAGTAGCCTTCAGCATCCTTCAGTGGCCTTCAGCATCCTTCAGTGCCTTCAGTAGCCTTTAGTCCTCCTTCAGTAGCCTTCAGCATTCCTTCAGTGCCTTCAGTAGCCTTTAGTCTCCCTTCAGTAGCCTTCAGCATCTTCAGTGCCTTCAGTAGCCTTTAGTCTCCTTCAGTAGCCTTCAGTAGCCTTCAGTGCCTTCAGTAGCCTTTAGTCTCCTTCAGTAGCCTTCAGCATCCTTCAGTGCCTTCAGTAGCCTTTAGTCTCCTTCAGTAGCCTTCAGTAGCCTTCAGCATCTTTCAGATACTTTCAACATCCATCAATGGCCTTCTCGGCATCCTTCAGTGGCCTTCGGCATCCTTTCAGTGGCTTCGGCATCCTTCAGTATCTTTCAGTAGCCCTCAGCATCCTTCAGCAATCCTTCAGCCATCATTCAATAGCCCTCAGCATCCTTCAGTGGGCCTTCGGCATTCTTCAGTAGCCTTCAGCATCCTTCAGTGGCCTTCGGCATCCTTCAGTAGCCCTCAGCATCCTTCAGTTGGCCTTCAGCATCCTTCAGTGGCCTTCAGCATCCTTTAATAGCCTTCAGTATTCTTACGTATCCTTCAGTATCGTTTAGTGGGGTTCATGTATTTTTTGTAGGAATCTGTGGTCCTGTGGGAATTGAACCCATGACCTTGATGCTGACTCTATTGGAGGATTGCAACTCCATTTTCCACAAGAAAATCCATGATTTGGTGTTTTGTTGATGTTGGTGGAAAACGCTTTCTAGGCGCCGCTCCAGAATCTCCCATAAGCGTTCAATTGGGTTGGTTTACATAGTTTTCATGCTCATCGAAGCATGATAACCCATAACACAGACGCCAGAACCATCATTCCCTCTAAGGGGTTGAGTAGACCTAAACCATGTCAGGAAGATGCACCATAACAGATCCGCCAGAACCATCATTTACTCGAGTGTTTCCGTTATTTTTGCAGTTACATCAGATCACACGAATATCTCATCATATAACGATGAAGGAATAAATATTATAATTATGTTAATTTTTCTGTTTCTGTTTCAGGTGCTAAATGGGCATACACTGGTAAGTGGATTATTTATTTATGGCTTAATAACATGGTGATGTAGAGAGGTCTGAAGATAACATTTAAAACATTTTAATTTCACCTTTATTGAACCAGTTGAGAACAAGTTCTCATTTACAACTGTGACCTGGCCACGATAAAGCAAAGCAGTGTGACACAAACAACAACACAGAGTTACACATAAACAAACGTACAGTCAACAACACAATAGAAAAACATGGTGATGTAGAGATAACATGGTGATGTAGAGATAACATGGCGATGTAGAGAGTTCTGAAGATAACATGGTGATGTAGAGAGGTCTGAAGATAGCATGGTGATGTAGAGATACATGGTGATGTAGAGATAACATGGTGATGTAGAGATAGCATGGTGATGTAGAGATAACATGGTGATGTAGAGAGAACATGGTGATGTAGAGATAACATGGTGGTGTAGAGATAACATGGTGATGTAGAGATAACATGGTGATGTAGAGATAACATGGTGATGTAGAGAGAACATGTGATGTAGAGATACGTGTGTAGAGATAACATGGTGGTGTAAGAGATAACATGGTGGTGTAGAGATAACATGGCGTGTTAGAGATAACTGTAGAGATAACATGGTGATGTAGAGATAACATGGTGGTGTAGAGATACATGGTGGTGTAGAGATAACATGGTGGTGTAGAGATAACATGGTGGTGTAGAGATAACATGGTGGTGTAGAAGATAACATGGTGATGTAGAGATAACATGGTGATGTAGAGATAACATGGTGATGTAGAGATAACATGTGATGTATAGATACCATGGTGATGTAGAGAAACATGGTGATCTAGAGATAACATGTGTGTAGAGATAACTGTAGAGATAACATGTGATGTAGAATAACATGGTGATGTAGAGATAACATGGTGATGTAGAGATACCATGGTGGTGTAGAGAGAAACATGGTGATGTAGAGATAACATGGTGATGTAGAGATACCATGGTATGTGAGTAGATAACATGGTGATGTAGAGATAACATGGTGATGTAGAGAACCATGGTGATCTAGAGAGAACATGGTGATCTAGAGATAACTGTAGAGATAACATGGTGGTGTAGAGATAACTGTAGAGATAACATGGTGATGTAGAGATAACATGATGATCTAGAGATAACATGGTGATGTAGAGATAACTGTAGAGATAACATGGTGATGTAGAGATAACATGTGATGTAGAGATACCATGGTGATGTAGAGATACCATGGTGGTGTAGAGATAACATGGTGGTGTAGAGATAAACATGGTGAGTAGAGAGAACATGGTGATGTAGAGATAACATGGTGATGTAGAGATAACATGGTGGTGAGTAACTGTAGAGATAACATGGTGTGTAGAGATAACATGTGATGTAGAGATAACATGGTGATGTAGAGATAACATGGTGGTTAGAGATAACTGTAGAGATAACATGGTGGTAGTAGAGATAACATGGTGATGTAGGATAAAATGGTGATGTAGAGATAATAGGTGATGTAGAGATAACATGGTGATGTAGAGATAACATGGGATGTAGAATGTAACATGTGATGTAGAGATAATATGTGGATGTAGAGATAACATGGTGATGTAGAGATACAATGGTGATGTAGAAATACATGTGTGGAGTAAGTGATAAGATGTGATGTAGAGATAACATGGTGATGTAGAAACAAATGATTAAGTATGGTGATGTAGAGATAACATGGTGAGTATAGAGATAACATGGTGATGTAGAATAACATGGTGATGTAGAGGATAGCCATGGTGATGTCGAGAGGCCTGAAGATAACATTTGAGGTAATATATTGAGATAATATGTGAATGTTTCTTCACTCAACAAACTTTCCTCACAGTAGCGAGGTTTCCATGGCGACAGATTTTCATGCAAATATTCAAAAATTTGCATAAAGAAAATAGGCATATTTTCCCACCAGTGGTGATTTCCCACCAAACTGACTTGTTGCAGATAATAATCAGTGCGTGATGATGTATTATGTATCACCCCAACTCACGCCCTGACCAAACTAAAATAAAGACATAAAAAAGGGAACTAAGGTCAGAACGTGACAAGCCAACAGCTCCCAGATAAAGTACCGGTAGGTCAGTCTAAATGATGAGATTATTATGGAGAAGAGCAAAATCATTTATATTTGTCAAACAGCAGTCAAGCATCGATCATCATRTCACCAGTATAAAACCCTSGATATTTATTGGGAAGCAGCATCAAGCTCATCACCAGGCACTTTCACCACCCWGTCAAGTTCCTCATAACTCATTTCATCTGTCGCCTGATAAACGGTATCGTTTCCTGAGTCGTAGTGGGAGGATCACACGCCATATCTTCTCCTGACTCCAAGTTTACTTCAATATGATGGTTATTATATCAATATTTGTTTCCACCTCCATTTCGTACATAATTAATTTTACCGACACAAAAAGATCCCACCGTGATGAACCAAAATAAATGATTTATTTTATTTTTATTTCACCTTTATTTAACCAGGTAGGCTAGTTGAGAACAAGTTCTCATTTACAACTGCGACCTGGCCAAGATAAAGCATAGCAGTGTGAACAGACAACACAGAGTTAAACATGGAGTAAACAATAAACAAGTCAATAACACAATAAACAAGTCAATAACACAGTAGGGGAAAAAAATA
This sequence comes from Salvelinus sp. IW2-2015, assembly GCF_002910315.2. NCBI lineage: Eukaryota > Metazoa > Chordata > Actinopteri > Salmoniformes > Salmonidae > Salvelinus > Salvelinus sp. IW2-2015. The sequence continues at coordinate 31,126 of NW_019943560.1, forward strand.
TCTGTCGGCATTTATATAATTGTACCGAAACTTCCTGGTCTCCATCACAGCTGTCGTGATTTAAAAAAAATACTGTGGATGGAAATGTGGTTCGTGAGCTGAATGTATAAAAACATGTTGAGTCAAAATACAAAATTCATATTTGCCTTCACTGTAAAAAGCCAACTTAATCCATAGCTTAATAAGCGTTATCCTGTGTGTTGGGTAGACGTCAGAAGGACAAGAAATTGAGCTAATGAGTAAACGTTTGTTCTCTCAACAAAATTAGCTCGAAGCTGAATTTGAAAAAGCTTGTTGAGTAAAATTACAAATTCATGTTGCCTTTGGAAGGCATACCTGTTGGGTCAATTACAGTGAGCTCCAAAAATATTGGGACATTTTTGTTTCGGCTCTGTACTCCAGCACTTTGGATTTGAAATGATACAATGACTATGAGGTTAACGTGCACACTGTCAGCTTTAATTTGAAGGTATTTTCATCCGTAACGGGTGAACTGTTTAGGAATCACAGCACTTTTTGTACGTTGTCCCTCTATTTTAGGGGAGCAAAAGGATTTACGCATTTGTAAGGCAAGATGATTGTGATGTTGTTTTTTACAGTGTACTAGACTGTTGTTATGCCTGTCTGCTTCACCTGTCTCAGACTGTCTGCTTCACCTGTCTGCTTCACCTGTCTGCTTCACCTGTCTCAGACTGTTGTAATGACTGTCTGCTTCACCTGTCTCAGACTGTCTGCTTCACCTGTCTGCTTCACCTGTCTGCTTCACCTGTCTCAGACTGCTGTAATGACTGTCTGCTTCACCTGTCTCAGACGTCGTTATGACTGTCTGCTTCACTGTCTCAGACTGTCTGCTTCACCTGTCTGCTTCACTCTGTCTGCTTCACCTGTTTCAGACTGTCGTTATGCCTGTCTGCTTCACCTGTCTCAGACTGTCTCAGACTGTCTGCTTCACCTGTCTCAGACTGTCCTGCTTCACCTGTCTGTTACCTGTCTCAGACTGTGGTTCTGTGTTGTATAGCCTATTGGACCTGTCTCAGACTGTGGTTCTGGTGATATAGCCTATTGGACCTGTCTCAGACTGTGGTTCTGGTGAAATAGCCTATTGGACTGTCTCAGACTGTGGTTCTGGTGATATAGCCTATTGGACCTGTCTCAGACTGTGGTCCTGGTGACATAGCCTTATGGACCTGTCTCAGACTGTGGTCCTGGTGACATAGCCTATTGGACCTGTCTCAGACTGTGGTCCTGGTGACATAGCCTATTGGACCTAAATAAACCCAGATTGTTATAGCAATGAGTTCATATTTCTGGAATAAACCCAGATTTGTTATAGCAATGAGTTCATATTTCTGGAATAAACCAGATTGTTATGGCAATGATTTCATATTTCTGGAATAAACCCAGATTGTTATAGCAATGAGTTCATATTTCTGGAATAAACCCAGATTTGTTATAGCAATGAGTTCATATTTCTGAATAAACCCAGATTTGTTATAGCAATGAGTTCATATTTTGCTCTGTATTTTGAGGTCTAATATTCATAGTGAATGGAGGAAATGATTGTGGTTGTATGGAGGTTTGTGGGTCGCTGGACCGTCCTGTTAATTCATGATTTACGCCTGATTCATATTTAGATGGATTTGGTATGAAATGTGTTTGTCCCCCGCCCAGTGACAGCTCATTAATGACAGAGGCAACGCCTGTCGTCTGTCTGTTGTGTGTATTTCTGTCCGTTTGTTTTGTTTTGTTTTTTGCTGACTGTTATCTCACCTGTAAGACCAACGGGAAAAACACTTCTAAGAGAAACATTTCCGACAGGGTGCAGCTATCATTATAACCAAGTTTATACAACTATGTCCGATCAGCAGACAGTGAGGTTCTTTTAATTCATTTTAAATGAGAGACAAGACCTGTCTCCTTGTCTGTTACTCTATTCACCAATCAGCAATCAGCTGACTGTCAGACAGTGACACCCGGAAAACACTTCCTATTCTAACTTCCTGAGAGAAACAATTTGCAACAGGATGGTGTTGTAATGTAGTTCTAATTCATTTAGATAAATTATATCTGAAATGTCAGAATGTGTTGGTCCTCACCCTGTAGTCACAGGTGACCCTTCCAGATTATCAGTAGACAGGGAGATAATGTAGATACCTCCTCAACGTTCATAACTCACTCATCTTCCAGAATTAGCAGTAGACAGGAGATATGTAGATACCTCCTCACGTTCATCTCATCTTCCATGATTAGCAGTGGACAGGGAGATAATGTAGATACCTCCTCAAGTTCATAACTCATCTTCCAGATTATCAGTAGACAGGGAGATAAATGTAGATACCTCTCACGTTCATTCATCATCTTTCCAGATTAGCAGTAGACAGGGAGATAATGTGATACTCCTCACGTTCATAACTCATCTTCCAGATAGCAGTAGACAGGGAGATAATGTAGATACCTCCTCACGTTTCAAAACTCATCTTCCAGATTAGCAGTAGACGGGAGATAAGTAGATACCTCCTCACGTTCATAACTCATCTTCCAGATTAGCAGTAGACAGGAGATAATGTAGATACCTCCTCACGTTCATAACTCATCTTCCAGATTAGCATAGACAGGGAGATAATGTAGATATACCTCCTCACGTTCATTTATCATCTTCCAGATTACAGTGGGACAGGGAGATAATGTAGATACCTCCTCACGTTCATAACTCATCTTCCAATTAGCAGTAGACAGGGAGATAATGTAGAATAACCTCCTCACGTTCATAACTCATCTTCCAGATTAGCAGTGGGACAGGGAGATAATGTAGATACTCCTACGTTCATAACTCATCTTCCAGATTAGCAGTAGACAGGGAGATAATGTAGATACCTCCTCACGTTCATAACTCATCTTCCAGATTAGCAGTAGACAGGGAGATAATGTAGATACCTCCTCAAGTTACATTTACATTACATTTAAGTCATTTAGCAGACGCTCTTATCCAGAGCGACTTACAAATTGGAAAGTTCATACATATTCATTCTGGTCCCCGTGGGAATTGAACCCACAACCCTGGCATTGCAAGCGCCATGCTCTACCAAACTGAGCCACACGGGACCATAACTCAACTCATCTTCCAGATTAGCAGTAGACAGGGAGATAATGTAGATACCTCCTCAAGTTCATAACTCATCTTCCAGATTAGCAGTGGGACATGGAGAAAATGTAGATACCTCCTCAAGTTCATAACTCAACTCATCTTCCAGATTAGCAGTGTGACAGGGGATAATGTAGATACCTCCTCACGTTCATAACTCATCTTCAGATTAGCAGTAGACAGGGAGATAATGTAGATACCTCCTCACGTTCATAACTCATCTTCCAGATTAGTATTAGACAGGGAGTAATGTAGATACCTCCTCACGTTCATAACTCATCTTCCAGATTAGCAGTAGACAGGGAGATAATGTAGATACCTCCTCAAGTTCATAACTCACTCATCTTCCAGATTAGCAGTAGACAGGAGATAATGTAGATACCCTCTCACGTCATAACTCATCTTCCAGATTAGCAGTGGGACATGGAGATAATGTG
>NW_019943560.1:41592-52060 GCF_002910315.2 Salvelinus sp. IW2-2015
AGGTCAGGGCCTCAGCAAGGTACTAGGAAGTCAAACAGACAGGCCTGGATGAAATCTTTAAGGTCAGGGCCCTCAGCAAGGTACTTGGAGTCAAACGACAGCCTGGATGAGATCTTAAAGGTCAGGGCCTTCAGCAAGGTACTGGAGTCAAACAGACAGGCCTGGATGAGATCTTTAAGGTCAGGGCCCTCCCAAGGTACTAGGAGTCAAACAGACAGGCCTGGATGAGATCTTTAGGTCAGGGCCCTCAGCAAGGTACTAGGAGTCAAAACAGACAGGCCTGGATAGATCTTTAGGGTCAGGCCCTCAGCAAGGTACTGGAGTCAAAACAGACAGGCCTGGATGAGATCTTTAAGGTCAGGGCCTCAGCAAGGTACTAGGAGTCAAAACAGACAGGCCTGGATGAGATCTTTTAAGGTCAGGGCCCTCCGCAAGGTACTGGAGTCCAACAGACAGGCCTGGATGAGATTCTTTAAGGTCAGGGCCCTCCGCAAGGTACTAGGAGTCCAACAGACACAGGCCCTGGATGAGATCTTTAAGGTCAGGTCCCTCAGGAAACGGCTGACAGAATCATTTTAGACCCAAGCCACAACCCTGTAACCTGGACTTTGAACTACTCCCCTCTGGGCGCAGGTATAGGGCACCCCTCAGCAGGAAAAACACAGAACTAGACAATCATTTGTGCCAGGTGTGATATCCCTCCTAAATAGCTCGGGCTGATGTTCCTATCGACTCAGTAAGGCTAGTATTTTTTTTTTATGTTTATTGGTGTGTAACTGTAATGAAAGTTGTATTGTCAGTTTTTTTTTGTATTTAAATGCCACTTTAAAACGTGTACATGACACTGCAACAAAATGTCCACATGGGGACAAAAAGTCAGTTAGTAAGAGAGTCGGGGTTTGGTGGTGACGATCCAGTTCAGTGACGCCCAGAAGGCCGGTGACGTAGACCACCGGAGCTGGTGAATGGAATGAGCAGCGTACCCGGGGCTGTAATCCGTCGTAACCGATCAGACTCAAGTCCCTCATGTGTTAAATCAACCTCTAGATCTCACCAGCTCTGAAAGTCAGCACCTCAGTGCTCTGTGATTAAAACCTCGTATAGATTAGTCTACCACTCAGCTCTGTGTTAAAAACTCTAGATTCAGTCTAACCAACCTCAGTTCTCTGTGTTAAACCCTCTAGATTCAGTCTACCCACTCAGCCTTGTGTTAAAACCTCTAGATTCAGTCTAACCATCAACCCTCAGATTCATCTAACCCTCAGTCTGTTAAAACCTCTAGATTCAGCTCTAACACCACCTCAGTCCTCTGTGTTTTTTAAAAACTCTAGATTCAGTCTTACCACTCAGTCCTCTGTGTTAAACCCTCTAGATTCAGTCTACCACTCAGCCTCTGTGTTAAAAAACCTCTAGATTCAGTCTACCACTAGTCTCTTAACCGATTCAGCTCGTGTTAAAAGCTCGTCTCTGTTAACGATTCAGTCTCCTACACTTCTAGACTCTGTGTTACAAGCTCTCTAGATTCAGTCTGACCACATCTTAATGGTCTGTCCTCCTATTCTTTTGCCAGGTACTACCCATATGTATTTTTGTCATATTTTTGTTTATGTATTCGTATTGACTATAAAGAACGCCCAGTCCACTATCGACAGCCATGGACAACACTGAGCCCTGCACATCTAATGGCTGTTCCTATTGTCAGAAACAAACAACAATCAACGGCTGGACAGCCTTTATTACACAACGCGTGCACACGAGAGATAGAGAGAGAGAAGAAGAGAAGAGAGAGAGAGAGAAGAGAAGAGAGAGAGAGAGAGAGAGAGAGAGAGAGAGAGAGAGAGAGAGAGAGAGAGAAGAGAGAGAGAGAGAGATACAGAGAGAGACAGAGAGAGAACAGAGAGAGAGGATACAGAGAGAGAGAGAGAGAACAGAGAAAGAGAGAGAAGAGCAGAGAGAGAGACAGAGAGAGAGAGAGAGAGAGAGGGCGAGATACAAGAGAGAGAGAGAGAGGAACAGAGAAAAGAGGAAAGAGAGAGAGAGAGAGAGAGAGAAAGAGAGAGAGAGAGAGAAGCGAGAGAGACGAGAGAGATCGGAGAGAGAAGAGAGAGAGAGAGAGAAGAGAGAGAGAGAGAGAGAGAGAGAGGAGAGAGAGAGAGAGAGAGAGAGAGAGAGAGAGAGAGAGAGAGAGAGTAAAGATCTCATCCAGGCCTGTCTGTTTGACTCCAAGTACCTTGCTGAGGGCCCTGACCTTAAAGATCTCATCCAGGCCTGTCTGTTTGACTCCTAGTACCTTGCTGAGGGCCCTGACCTTAAAGATCTCATCCAGGCCTGTCTGTTGGACTCCAAGTACAGTATATTGACCACGTCAGTCCTAGATCGCTTATTAATGTCTCAATTGAAATTACGGATTGCCTCTTATCCGCTCGTCTTTCCCTTATGTCATAGTTTGTACATCTCAATTGTCAATAGAAACTACATTTGTTAAAACAAGTCAGCCATATCAGCTCTGTTTTTTAAAAAGGCAGTAAATGAGGCTGAATGAACTGTGTCGCTGCCAGACAAGGCTCCACTGATAGCCAGGTGTAGCAGTGGTAAGGATTCACTCCATGGTGCTGTAAATAAAGCTCTGCTGTTGGGACAGCTTTACGTAGGCCCTAACAGATTGTGGGCACCGTTTGTTAACGTTATAGTCCAATTAATGTATTGTTTAGTGTTCGATTGTGTAGTGGCTTTGCTGGCATGCACCCCCCAAAAAATGTTTTGTTTGTCTGGCTGTTTCTTTTTAGTGATTTAATAGCCTTCCATAGTGTAGCTGGATCGCTACGAAGGTCAGACATGGAATTAATGAAATGGTTAGACTTAGCCCTTTTTATGGAAGCAGTACATTTGTTTCTAATTTGTCTGAAGGCGAGTCAGTCAGCAGAACTACCAGTCTGTCTGGCTTCAGATCAAGCTTTGTCCCTGAGCTGAAATAACTCAGGAAGTTCAGGCGTGAGCCATGGCTTGGCTCTATCTTTCCTTCGTAATCTCTTCATTGGAGCTTGTTTATCAGGTTCAGTTGTCAGTATGAGATCAGTCAGAGTTGATTTAGCAGGATTCTTTACATTCAAACGAGTGGGCTCAGAAATCAGTTGGACTAAGTTCAGACCTATGCTTGTTGATTTAAGACAATCAGATGAGGGAGTCAACCAATGGAGATCCCAGCCCCTGTCCCGGCCCTTGTCCCAGCCCCTGTCCCGGCCCTTGTCCCAGGCCCTGTCCCAGCCCCTGTCCCTGCCCATGTCCTGGCCCTTGTCCCGCCCCCTGTCCCACTCCCTGTCCCTGCCCATGTCCTGGCCCTTGTCCCGGCCCCTGTCCCTGCCCCTGTCCCAGCCCTGTCCCTGCCATGTTCCTGGCCCTTGTGTCCCGCCCCCTGTCCCTGCCCTTGTTCCCGGCCCCTGTCCTGCCCATGTTCCTGGCCCTTGTCCCGCCCCCTGTCCTTCCCTTGTCCGGCCCCTGCCCATGTCCCAGCCCCTGTCCCAGCCCCTGTCCCGGTCCCATCCCCTTATCCCCCCCTGTCCGCCGGTCCCCATCCCCTATCCCGGCCCCTTGTCCCGCGCCCTGTTCCGGTCCCATCCCCTGTCCCGGCCCTGTCCCGGTCCCATCCCCTATCCCGGCCCCTGTCCCGGTCCCATCCCCTATCCGGCCCCATGTCCGGCCCATCCCTGTCCCTGGTCCCATCCCCTGTCCCGGCCCATGTCCCGGCCCTTGTCCCGGTCCCATCCCCTATCCCGGCCCCTGTCCCGGTCCCATCCCCTGTCCCGGCCCCTGTCCCGGTCCCATACCTCTGTCCCGGCCCCTGTCCCGGTCCCATCCCCTTGTCCCGGCCCTGTTCCGGTCCCATCCCCTGTTCCGGCCCCTGTCCCGGTCCCATCCCCTATCCCGGCCCCCTGTCCCGGTCCCATCCCCTGTTCCCGGTCCCATCCCCTGTCCCTGTCCCATCCCCTGTCCCATCCCCTGTCCGGCCCTTGTCCCGGTCCATCCCCTGTCCCGGCCCCTGTCCCGGTCCATCCCCTATCCCGGCCCCTGTTCCGGCCCCTGTCCCGGCCCCTGTTCCGGACCCATCCCCTGTCCCGGCCCTGTCCGGTCCCATCCCCTATCCCGCCATCCCCTATCCCCGGGAATAGGGTAAAAGTATCTCACTACATAGGGAATAAGGCAAAAGTAGCTCACTACATAGGGAATGAGGTAAAAGGTCACTACATAAGGGAATAGGGTAAAAGTAGCTCACTACTTAGGGAAAAGGTATATATCATTATATCATATTACCACTATATCACTATATCACTATACCACTTACCACTATACCACTATACACTATACACTATATCACTATATCACTATATCAGCATTTACTATACAACTATCAGTATACCACTATTCACTATATCATTATATCACTATATAGTATATCACTATACAGTATATCACATATCACCTATAACACTATACCACTATACCACTTATCACTATATTCAGTATATCACTATTACCAGTATATCACTATTTCAGTATATCACTATATCACTATACCAGTATATCACTATATCACTATTATCACTATACCACTTAACACTATAACACTATATCCACTATACACTATACCACTATACCACTATATCACTATATAAGTATATCACTATACCAGTATATCACTATATCACTATAACACTATGCCACATTACCACTATTCCACTATATCAGTATATCACTATACCAGTATATCACCTATACCAGTATATCACATATCACATATATTCACTATACCACTATATCACTATATCACTATACCACTATATCAGTATATTCACTATATCAGTATATCACTATACCAGTATATCACTATATCACTTATAACACTATACCACTATACCACTATATCAGTATATCACTATACCATATATCACTATATCACTATAACACTATACACCACTATACCACTAATATCCACTATGGGTATTTAACTATACACTATTAACACTATACCACTATACCACTATATCACTATATTTCACTATACCACTTATTCACTATATCACTATATCACTATATCACTATATCACTTTATCACTATACCACTATACCACCAATATTCACTATTCACTATATCACTATACCAGTATATCACTATATCACTATAACACTATACCACTATACCACTATATCAGTATTCACATACCAGTATATCACATATCACTATAAACACTATCCACCTATGCCAGTATATCACTATATCACTATACCAGTATTCCACTATACCACTATATCAGTATATCAGTATATCACTATATTCACTATCCACTATACCACTATATCACTATATCACTATATCACCATATCACTATATCACTATACCACTATACACTATATCACTATATCACTATATCACTATTACCACTATATCACTATATCACTATATCACTATATCACTATATCACTATACCACTATAACACTATACCACTATATCAGTATATCAGTTATATCAGTATATCACTATATCACTATATCACTATATCACTATATCACATATCACTTATATCACTATACCACTATACCACTATATTCACTATATCACTATATCACATATACCACTTATCAGTATATCACTATATCACTATATACTATATCATCTTATACCATATACCAGTTGTATCACTATTTCACTATATCCACTATATCACTATATCCTATACACTATACACTATATCACTATATCACCATATCACTATATCACATTACCACTATACCACTATATCACTATATCACTATATCAACTATATCACTATACCAGTATATCACTATATCACTATAACACTATACCACTATTACCACTATATCACTATCATTCACTATACCACTATATCACTTATATCACTATATCACTATATCACTATATCACTATACCACTATACCACTAATATCACTTATCACTATACCACTATATCACTTATTCAGTTATATCACTTATACCAGTATATCACTATATTCACTCATAACACTATACCACTTATTATCCACTATATCGTATATCACTTATACCAGTATATCATCTATATCACTATAACACTATACCACATACCACCATATCACTATTATCACTATATCACTATATCAGCATATTACTATACAACTATCACTATTAATCACTATATACTATATCACTATAATCAGCACTATTTACTATCAACTATTCTCACTATTACCACTTATACACTATATCACTATACACACTATACCACTATTATCACTATATCACAATACCACTATACCACTATATACTATACCTACACTATGTATACAATATCACTATACACATATCACGTATTCCACTTATATACAACCATAATACACTATATCCACTATACCACTATCACACTATCTCACTTATATCACATATACCACTATATAACCTTAACCACTATAACCACTATCCCACTATTATCAGCATATTACTTTAACAAACTATCAGTATATCACTATTACCACTTATATCACCATTATCACTATATCACTATACACCAGCATATTACTATACAATACTATCATACCTTAACACATTCACTATATACTCTTACTATATCACTTATATCAGCATATTACTATACAAACTATCAGTATATCCTATAACCACTATATCACTATATCACACACTACTATAATCAGCATATTCAAGCTATACAACTATCACTATACACTATACCCAGTATATCACTATATACATATACATATATCACTATACAGTATATACTATATCACTATATCACTATACACTATAATCAGTATAATCACTATACCAGTATATCACTATATCTACTATCAACTATATGCACTTAATATCACTACTATATCCACTATACACATAACTATATCACGTATATCAGTATATCACTATACACTTATATCAGTATATCACTATATCATATAACCACTATACTCACTATATCACCATATCAGTATATCATTACCACTAATCAACCACTATATCACTATATCACATATATCAGGCATATTACTATAACAACTATCACTTATAAATATACCAGTATATCAACTAATCCTATACCACTATCACTATATCACATTACATATACCCATACACTATACCACATTACCACTCATATCACTATATACATACTAACCTTAACTTATATCACTATACACTATACCTATTCACTTTATCACTATTATCACATATACTATACGCACTATATCACTATGACCACTATCCACCATACTCCACTATACACTTATCACTACCCTATACTCTTACCATACTACTACTATACCAGCTATACACTATACACTAACCACTATACCCATTATATCCTACGATATACTATTCACTATACCACTATACACACTATATCACTATACCAACTATACCAACTCTATACATCATATATCACTATAATCACTACTATATATAACCACTATACCACTATCACCTATCATATACCACTAATACCATATACCACTATACCACTTATACTACGTATATCCCACTATAATATCACTAACACTACAACCACTATTTACCACTATACTACTACACACTATATCACGTTACTACATATACACTATATCACTATACCACTATACCACATATTATCCACGGTTATTACTCACTCCTATACCACCTATTTACGCTATACCACTACCCACTATCATACTTCATCACATACCACTATATCACATATTATCAGTATATGACTATACCACTATTACCACTATGTCACTATTTCACTATATCAGTATTATGACTTACCACATATACACTATAATCACTATACCACTATACCACTATATCACTATATTCAGTATATGGACTATACCACTTTCACTTATATCACTATCCACTATATCACTTATCAGCTATATTCACTATACCACTATACCCCTATATCACATATATCAGTATATGTGGACTATACCACTATCCACTATATCACTATACCACTATATCACATATCAGTATCATCACTATACCACTATAACCACTATATCACTATATCACTATATCATTGTATCACCTATAATCACTATACCACTATACCACTACTACTTCACTATATCACTATATCATTCGTATCCACTTATATCAGTCTATACCACTCGGAACCACCTCCACTTTTCACAGGTTACTGGGCCCAAATATCCCCCCCCCTTCTGAAATCTTGGAAAGATTTGATACAACATGTCCCCTCCCCCTTCTGAAATTTTGTTCAGCCCCGGGTCAGGTCCAGGGCCGACTTTGTACTGTGTTCAGCCCCGGTCAGGTCCAGGGCCGACTTGTACTGGTTTCAGCCCCGGTCAGGTCCAGGGCTGACTTGTTACTTGTGTTCAGCCCCGGTCAGGTCAGGGCCGACTTGCTACTGTGTTCAGCCCGGTCAGGTCCAGGGCTGACTTGTTACTTGTGTTCAGCCCCGGTCAGGTCCAGGGCTGACTTGTACTGTTGTTCAGCCCCGGTCAGGTCCAGGGCTGACTTGTTACTGTGCTTTCAGCCCCGGTCAGGTCCAGGCTGACTTGTACTTGTGGTTTCTGTGTCTCTGGACTGAGAAGCCAACTTAGGTTAGCCTGTTTTCCTACTATGATTGTGGGTAGTGTTTTTCTGTCTTTGTATTAGTTTACCAGCGGAACTGTTTCGGTTGTTCTTTGTTTGTTATTTTTATTTTAGTGTTCAGTGCATTTTAAAAAAGACGAACACTTCCACGCCATGCACATTGGTCCGGATCCTATTCCTCTCCTCCTCAGACGAAAGAGGAGATCCCGTGACAGAGATGGAGACCACACTGGTTCCAAGCACTACCCATTCTGTGGTGTTCTTGTGTTTATATTTGTATTAATATACTATATATTGTTATATGTTATTTAAGGGGTCCCGACGGTGAAGCATCACTGGTCCAAGGCCACTACCCATTCTGGGCGAGAACATTCCAGTCACCCATAGACATCAGACCCAGCTGCTGAGGGTTTGACCCCACACTCGGCCATCGAGCTCCCAGAATACAACTTCTCAACCAATGGCAGCTGACCCTCGAGGAACAACGGACACTCGAGTGAGTAAAGCAATTTCCCTTCAGGTGGAAAGATGATCTCATTTCTTTACAGGCTTTAGATGTTGTGGGGTCCTTGCTTGCGATGAGAAGGGCTGAATCCTGCGTGCCAGAACCATGTCATACGTGTTGCCATTTACCCACGATGTGTAGCAACACGTATGACACTATGACATTGGGATACGCTTCTCTTCTTCTTTTAGTGACCTCATTTCTGGGTCAGTTTGAGGATAATTATGGATTATGGATAATTACTGCGATCAATTACAGCAAATCTCATGACAACAATTTCTTCCAGTGTTATTTTTGAAATCTTTTGTTAAACATCTCTTACATAGAATAACTTCTTTTAAAACCTCTACTGCCTCAGAAACCCGGATCCGGGAGCACCCCCCCCCCCACACACTGATTAGCATAGCTAGCATTAGCTTCACAAGTAGATAGTAGCATCTAAATATCTTAATCACAAGTCCAGACACCAGATGAAAGATATCAGATCTTGTGAATAAAGCCACCATTTTCAGATTTTAAATGTTTTACAGGGAGACAAAATATTAGTTAAATTATTAGCTTTAAACACGTTAGCAAAAATTAACACCACTTTCTAACTCCATCAGTTTCTTACTCCTTCAGGTGCTATCACCCAATTCGGCTCAACTAAGATTATTGATATCACTAACCAGAGAAAAAAACCTCTTCAGATGACAGTCTGATAACATATTCATGGTATAGATAGTTTTTGTTAGAAAAAGTGCATTTTCAGGTAGAAATCACAGTGTTTAATTTGCACACGACCATTCGCAATCGACTAGAATTACTCGATAGAGCAACGTGTTATGACCAATTTACTCATTCATAAAACATTTCATTAAAAATAGACAAAGCATAGCAATGAAAGGACCCCAGTTCTTGTGATTTCATGACATATTTCAGATTTTTTCTAAGCGTTTTTTTTTTCAGCGAAAACACATAAATCGATAATGTTAGCCATACCACATGTGCAAAACTTACCAGGCAGCATCGATTCCAGCCAAAGGAGCGCTATAACGGTAATCACCGCCAAATATATTCATTTTTTCACTAACCTTCTCGAATTCCTTTCCGATGACACTCCTGTAACTCATGTTTACAATTACATTATACAGATTTGTTCGAAAAAAGGTGCATATTTAGCCATACAAAACCGTGGTTTACAAATAAAAATACTAGGAAATCAAGCCTCAAATATGTTCTGACGTCATCTATCATAGTTGATTAGTTTAATGGAAAGCTAATCATATACTTGACTAAAAAATACAGACCGGTTTGACAGCAACTCGAAGCAAAATTAGTTCTTTAATGGCAACCGCTGTATTTACATTTTAAATTATCCTTA
>NW_019943560.1:52389-131038 GCF_002910315.2 Salvelinus sp. IW2-2015
AATATAATGTACTACAGATATCGGTTAATTATACAGTACGTACTACAGTATAACACTAAAATGTTATATGTACTACAGATGTATATATACTACAGTATTAACTCCAACGTTATATGTACTACAGATGTTATAATGTACTATAGCCCAATTTATATGTCCTACATAGATTAACTGATATGTACTACAAAGTATATACTAAGATAACTCCACAACTGTTATATGTACTACAGTATAACTCCAACTGTTATATGTACTACAGATGTTATATGTACTACAGATGTTATATGTACTACAGTATAACTCCAACTGTTATATGTACTACAGATGTTATATGTACTACAGATGTTATATATACTACAGTATAACTACAACTGTTATATGTACTACAGACGTTTTTTTTACTACAGTATAACTCCAACTGTTATATGTACCACAGATGTTATATATACTACAGTATAACTCCAACTGTTATATGTACTACAGATGTTATATGTACTACAGTATAACTCCAACTGTTATATGTACTACAGCTGCTATGTGTACTACATCTGCTGAGTACTACAGCATTACTCCAACTGTTGTACCCACACGTATTGTCTGCATCCCAACTCTGCAGTAAGGCCCTTGTCTGGTCTCTCTGTCTTTCAGTCTCTAGTACATGTCTTCTGGCTGATCGTTTTCCTCATTAGCTTTAATATTCCATTAATTGAAATTCATTATAATTATTGTCTTGGCGTCTTCCCCTGTGATGTCATCGGGCTAGCAGCACCTGCTCATGTCCATTACCCAGATTCCTCGCTAGGATTCCATTACCCAGGGTCCTCGTTGGGGGAAAACCATCAGGAAGTGACAGAGCATTTGTCAACCAGATAATAAACCTCAAGGAGGCATGGTAATGTTCAAATGCTCTTCAGACAAAGCTAGACACACCTCTTACTCAATACAATGTTACTTACACCTCATACAGAAAATAATGTTCTTTAGACACAACTCATACAGAATACAATGTTCTTTATAACCTGGGTGGTTCGAACCCTGAATGCTGATTGGCTGACATCTGTGGTATATCAGACCGTATACCACAGGTATGACAAAACATTTATTTTAACTCTTATAATTACTTTGGTAASAAGTTTATAATAGCAATAAGGCACCTCGGGGGGGTTGTGGTATATGTCCAATATACCACGGCTAAGGGCTGCTGCTACCACACCCCCAGCTAGCGTAGCTCACCCCCCAGCTACAGTAGCTCACCCCCAGCTAGCGTAGCTCACCCCCAGCTAGCGTAGCTCACCCCCAGCTAGTGTAGCTCACCCCCAGCTAGCGTAGCTCACGCCCAGCTACAGTAGCTCAACCCCTGGATAGAGTAGCTCATCCCCTGCTAGGAGCGTCACCCCAGCTACAGTAGCTCACCCCAGCTCAGAACGTAGCTCACCCCCACTATAGTAGTCACCCAGCTCACAAGGGCACCCCAGCTATAGTAGCTCACCCCCAGCCTATAGTAGCTCACCCCAGCTAGCCGTTAGCTCACCCCAGCTAGCGCTAGCTCACCCCCAGCTACAAAGCTCACCCCCAGCTATAGTAGCTTCACCCCAGCCTACAGAGTAGCTCACCCCCAGCTACAGTAGCTCACCCCCAGCTATAGTAGCTCACCCAGCTTATACGTAGCTCACCCCAGCTATAGTAGCTCACCCCAGCTACAGTAAGCTCACCCCCAGCTATAGGAGCTCACCCCCAGCTCACAGTAGCTCACCCCAGCTACGTAGCTCACCCCCAGCTACAGTAGCTCACCCCCAGCTAGCGTAGCTCACCCCCAGCTACAGTAGCTCACCCCAGCTTGTAGCTCCCACCCCCAGCTGCTGTAGCTCACCCCAGCTAGCAGTAGCTCACCCCCAGCTAGCGTAGCTCACCCCCAGCTACAGTAGGCTCAGCCCCAGCTAGTGTAGCATCACCCCCAGCTACAGTAGCTCACCCCCAGCTAGTAGCTAGCTCAGCCCCCAGCTAGTAGGCTCACCCCCAGCTTAGTAGCTCACCCCCAGCTTATAGTCACCCCCCAGCTACCCAGTATAGCTCACCCCCAGCTATAGTAGCTCACCCCCACGCTACAAGTAGCTCACCCCCAGCTACAGTAGCTCACCCCAGCTACAGTAGTTAGCTACAGGTTCTCATCCCCAGCTACAGGTTCTATCCCTACCAGAAACAGACTGGGTTCTATCCCTACCAGAAACAGACTGGGTTCATCCTACCAGAAACAGACTGGGTTCTATCCTACCAGAAACAGTCTAGGTCCATTCACCAACATAAATAGACTGGGTTCTATCCCTACCAGAAACAGTCTGGGTTCTATCACCACCAGAAACAGACTGGGTTCTATCCCCACCAGAAACAGACTGGGTTCTATCCCCACCAGAAACAGTCTGGGTTCTATCACCACCAGAAACAGACTGGAACTATCCCTAACAGTAACAGACTGGGTTCTATCACCACCAGTAACAGACTGGGCATATATCCCTACCAGAACAGACGGGTTCTATCACTAAAAGAAACAGACTGGGTAGGACTGGGTTCTATACCACCAGAAACAGACTGGGTTCTATCCCTACCAGTAACAGACTGGGTCTATCAATACAGTACAGACTGGTAGAAATTGTTCTATCACCAGCAGAAAACAGACTGGGTTCTATCACCACCAGAAACAGACTGGGGTCTATCACCACCAGAAACAGACTGGTTCTATCACACCAAACGACTGGTTCTATCCTACACGAAACAGATCCTGGGGTTCTATCCCTACCAGAAACAGTCTGGTTCTATCCCTACCAGAAACAGACTGGGTTTCTTATCCCTACCAGAAACAGACTGGGTTCTATCCCTACCAGAAACAGAACTGGGTCTATCCCTACCAGAAAAGACTGGGTTCTATCCCTACCAGAAACAGACTGGTTCTATCCCTACCAGAAACAGACTGGGTTCTATCCCTACCAGAAACAGTCTAGGTCCTTCACCAACATAAATAGACTGGGTTCTATCCCTACCAGAAACAGTCTGGGTTCTATCACACCAGAAACAGACTGGGTTCTATCCCCACCAGAAACAGACTGGGTTCTATCCCCACCAGAAACAGTCTGGGTTCTATCACCACCAGAAACAGACTGGGAACTATCCCTAAAGTAACAGACTGGGTTCTATCACCACCAGTAACAGACGGGCTATATCCCTACCAGTAACAGACTGGGTTCTATCACTAAAAGAAACAGACTGGGTAGGACTGGGTTCTATCACCAGCAGAAACAGACTGGGTTCTATCCCTACCAGTAACAGACTGGTTCTATCAATACCAGTAACAGACTGGTAGAAATTGGTTCTATCACCAGCAGAAAACAGACTGGTTTTGTATCACCACCAAAAAAAAGACTAGGTTCTATCACACCAGAAAAAGACTGGTTCTATCCCTACCAGTAAAAGACGGGGTTCTATCCTTACCAGTAAAATCTGGTTCTATCATACCAGAAACAGACTGGTTCAATCACTACCAGAAACACTCTGGTTCTATCACTACCAGAAACAGACTGGGTTCCATAACCACATGAAACAGACTGGGAACTATCCCTAACAGTAACAGACTGGGTCTATCACCACCAGTAACAGACTGGGCTATATCCCTACCAGTAACAGACTGGGTTCTATCACTAAAAAAACAGACTGGTAGGACTGGTTCTTCACCAACATAAATAGACTGGGTTCTATCCCTACCAGAAACAGTATGGGTTCTATCACCACCAGAAACAGACTGGGTTCTATCCCCACCAGAAACGACTGGGTTCTATCCCCACCAGAAACAGTCTGGGTTCTATCACCACCAGAAACAGACTGAACTATCCCTAACAGTAACAGACTGGGTTCTATCACCACCAGTAACAGACTGGGCTATATCCCTACCAGTAACAGACTGGTGTCTATCACTAAAAGAAACGACTGGGTAGGACTGGGTTCTATCACCAGCAGAAACAGACTGGGTTCTATCCCTACCAGTAACAGACTGGGTTCTATCATACCAGTAACAGACTGGGTAGAAATTGTTCTATCACCAGCAGAAACAGACTGGTTTGTATCACCACCAAAAAAAAGACTAGTTCTATCACCACCAGAAAAGACTGGGTCTACCCCTACAGTAAAAGACTGGGTTCTATCCTTACCAGTAAAAGTCTGGTTCTATCACTACCAGAAACAGACTGGGTTCTATCACTACCAGAAACACTCTGGGTTCTATCACTACCAGAAACAGACTGGGTTCCATAACCACATGAAACAGACTGGGTTCCATCACTACCTTAAAACAGACAGGATCTATCACCACTCCGAAAAGACTGGGTCTACCTACCAGTGACAGACTGGGTTCTATCCCTACCAGTGAAAGACTGGTTCTATCCCTACCAGAAACAGACTGGTTCTATCACTACCAGAAACCGACTGGTTCTATCACTACCTGAAACAAACTGGGTTATATCACTACCAGAAGCAGACTGGGTAGAACAGGTTCAATCAATAGCAGAAACAGACTGGCTTCCATAACTACCAGAAGGCAGACTGGGTTCTGTCACCAACAGAAACAGACTGGTTCTATCACTACTAGAACAGACTGGGTCCATAACTACGAAACAGACTGGTTCTATCACCACCTGCAACAGAATGGGTTCTATCACCACCAGAAACATACTGGGTAGAACTGGATCCTGTCACCTGCAGAAAAACGACAGAGTTCCATCACCCCAGTAACAGAATAGGTTCTATCACCACCAGCAACAGACTGGATCTATCCCTACCAGAAACAGACTGGTTCTATCCCTACCAGAAACAGACTGGGTTCTATCCCTACCAAAACAGACTTATCCCTACCAGAAACAGACTGGGTTCTATCCCTACCAGAAACAGACTGGTTCTATCCCTACCAGAAACAGACTGGGTTCTATCCCTACCAGAAACAGACTGGGTTCTATCATCACCAGAAACAGACTGGTTCTATCACTACCAGAAACAGACGGGGTTCTATCACTACCTAAAACAGACAGGGTTCTATCCCTACCAGAAACAGACTGGGTTCTGTCCCTACCGGTAACAAGACGGCAGAGCAGGGTTCTATCACAAGCAGAAACATACTGACTTGTATCACCACCAGAAACATACTGGTTCCATCACTACCTAAAACAGACGGGTTCTATCCCTACCAGGTAACAGACTGGGTTCTATCCCTACCAGTAACAGACTGGTTTATCCCTACCAGAAACAGACTGTTCTATCCCTCCAGAACAGACTGGGTTCTATCCCTACCAGAAACAGACCGGTTCTGTTCTACCGGTAACAGACCGGCAGAACAGGTTCTATCACCAGCAGAACAGACTGGTTTGTATCACCAACAAAAAAAGACTGGTTCTATCACCACGGAAAAGACTGGGTTCTATCCCTAGCAGTAAAAGACTGGGTTCTATCCCTACCAGTAAAATACTGGATTCTATCCCTACCAGTAAAAGACTGGGTAGAACTGCTCTAACACCACCAGAAACAGACTGGGTTCTATCACTACCTAAAACAGACAGGGATCTATCACCACCAGAAACAGACTGGTTCTATAACCACAAGAAAAATACTGGGTTCTATAACCACAAGAAAAGACTGGGTTCTATCACTACCAGAAACAGACTGGGTTCTATCCCTACCAGTAAAATACTGGATTCTATCCCTACCAGTAAAAGCTGGGTAGAACATGCTCTAACACCACAGAAACAGACTGGCTATCACCCCAGTAACAGACTGGTTCTATCACCACCAGAAACAGACTGGGTTCTATCACCACCAGTAAACGACTGGTTCTATCACCACCAGAAACAGACTGGTTCTATCCCTACCAGAAACAGACTGGGTTCTATCCCTACCAGAAACAGACTGGGTTCTATCCCTACCAGAAACAGGACTGGGTTATAATCACTACCAGAAACAGAATGGTTCTATCACCACCAGAAACAGAATGGGTTCTGTCTAGTCTGTTTCTGGAAGTAATAGAACCCTGTTCTATCCAGTCTTACTGGTATAGATAGAACCCAGTCTCTTTCTGATAGTGGTAGAACCCTGTCTGTTTCTTGTAGGGATAGAACCCAGTCTGTTTCTGGTGGTGATAGAACCAAGTCTGTTTCTGGTAGTGATAGACCCAGTATGTTTCTGGTAGTGATAGAACACAGTCTGTCACAGAAATGTGCATCCTGTAGCACTAATTCCAAAAAGTTTTTGGACACTGTCAAGTCCATGGAGAATGAGAGCACCTCCTCCCAGTTGCCCACTGAGACTAAGAAACACTGTCACCACCGAAAAAATCTACCGATAATCGAGAATTTCAATAAGCATTTTTCTACGGCTGGCCATGCTTTCCACCTGGCTACCCCTACCCAGGCCAACAGCTCTGCAGCAACTTGCCCATGGCCCGCCCCCGCTTCTTCTTCACCCAAATCCTGACAGCTGATGATCTAAAAGAGCTGCAATTCAACCTCTCTTGGATCCCTCAGGAGACCATCCGCCACCTCATCAGGAGCATGCCCAGGCTTGTAGGAGAGTCATACAGGACGTGGAGGCCACACACACTACTGAGCCTCATTTTGACTTGGTCTTTAAGGACATTACATCAAAGTTGGATCAGCCTGTAGTGTGGTTTTCCACTTTAATTTTGAGTGTGACTCCAAATCCAGACCTCCATGGGTTGATACATTTGATTTCCATTGATAATTTTTGTGTGATTTTGTAGTCAGCACATTCAACTATGTAAAGAAAAAAGTATTTAATAAGAATGTTTCATTCATTCAGATCTAGGATGTGTTATTTTAGTGTTCCCTTTATTTTTTTGAGCAGTGTATATATATAAATACCTGGTTAAATAAAGGTGAAAACAAAGCACACAAAAAACATAAACAATTCATGAACATGCACCTGTGGAACGACACTACATTTACATTTACATTACACTAACAGCTTACAAACGGTAGGCAATTAAGGTCACAGTTATGAAAACTTAGGACACTGAAGAGACCTTTCTACTGACTCTGAAAAACACCAAAAGAAAAGTGCCCAGGGTCCCTGCTCATCTGCGTGAACGTTCTTTAGACATGCTGCAAGGAGGCATGAGGACTGCAGATGTGGCCAGGGCAATAAATTGCAATGTCCGTACTGTGAGATGCCTAAGACAGCGCTACAGGGAGACAGGACGGACAGCTGATCGTCCTCGCAGTGGCAGACCACGTGTAACAACACCTGCACAGGATCGGTACATCCACACATAATATCTGTGGGACAGGTACAGGATGGCAACAACTGCCCAAGTTACACCAGGAACGCACAATCCCTCCATCAGTGCTCAGACTGTCCGCAATAGGCTGAGAGAGGCTGGACTGAGGGCTTGTAGGCCTGTTGTAAGGCAGGTCCTCACCTGACATCACCGGCAACAACGTCGCCTATGGGCACAAACCCACTGTCACTGGACCAGACAGGACTGGCAAAAAGTGCTCTTCACTGACGAGTCGCGGTTTTGTCTCACCAGGGGTGATGATTGGATTCGCGTTTATTGTCGAGGGAATGAGCGTTACACCAAGGCCTGTACTCTGGAGCGGGATAGATTTGGAGGTGGAGGGTCCGTCATGGAGGTGGAGGGTCCGTCATGGAGTTGGAGGGTCCGTCATGGTCCGTCATGGAGGTGGAGGGTCCGTCATGGTCCGTCATGGAGGTGGAGGGTCCGTCATAGTCCGTCATGGAGGTGGAGGGTCCGTCATGGTCCGTCAGGGAGGTGGAGGGTCCGTCATGGTCCGCCATGGATGTGGAGGGTCCGTCGAGGTCCGTCATGGAGGTGGAGGGTCCGTCATGGAGGTGGAGGGTCCGTCATGGTCCATCATGGAGGTGGAGGGTCCGTCATGCGTGTCACAGCATCATCGGACTAAGCTTGTTGTCATTGCAGGCAATCTCAACGCTGTGCGTTACAGGGAATACATCCTCCTCCCTCATGTGGTACCCTTCCTGCAGGCTCATCATGACATGACCCTATAGCATGACAATGCCACCAGCCATACTGCTCTTCTGTGCGTGATTTCCTGCAAGACAGGAATGTCAGTGTTTTGCCATGGCCAGCGAAGAGCCCGGATCTCAATCCCATTGAGCACGTCTGGGATCTGTTGGATCGGAGGGTGAGGGCTAGGGCCATTACCCCCAGAAATATCCGGGATCTTGCAGGTGCCTTGGTGGAAAGTGGGGTAACATCACACAGCAAGAACTGGCAAATCTGGTGCAGTGCATGAGGAGGAGATGCACTGTAGTACTTAATGCTGCTGATGGCCACACCAGATACTGACTGTTACTTTTGATTTTCACCCCCGATTTGTTCAGGAACACATTATTCAATTTCTGTTAGTCACATGTCTGTGGAACTTGTTCAGTTTATGTCTCAGTTGTTGAATCTTGTTATGTTCATGCAAATATTTACACATGTTAAGTTTGCTGAAAATAAACGCAGTTGACAGTGAGAGGATGTTTTTTGTTGTTGATGAGTTTACATGATTCCAAATGTTATTTCATAGTTTTCATAGTTTTTCTACAATGTAGAAAATAGTAAAATAAAGAAAAATCCTTGAATCTAAAACTTTTGACCAGTAGTGTAAATATAAAAAAATCTTGCAGGTCTTCAGTTATTTCCACAATTAATGAATAATATGCGTAATAATGTCGGCAGTTCATACGAAGGATTGTTACCTATAACCAGGATTGTTACCTATAACCAGGATTGTTACATATAACCAGGATTGGCATTACAAAAATAACATCTTTGCACGCAATTATTATGATTCATCCTGTATTGTCCCTAAAATCATTACCCCATAGTAACAGATGTGAGATACATACACAGCAGTGGAGGCTGATGGGAGGAGCCACAGGAAGACTGGCTCACTGCAAAGGCCGGAACACATGGAATACAGCCAAATGTGTGGTCTGATGTGTTTGATACCAGCCACCACAATGAGCCTTCCACAGCTCCTCCCACCAGCCCCAACTGACACACACTCCCCACCCTTCCCCCACAAACAACCACAAGCTCAGATGTTCAACAGTTGTTCCATCCCTGAGTCCAACTCAAGAGAAGACTTGATGTGCGAATGCATATACAGTTGTAGCTGTTTGAGAAGGCAACATGGAGCAAGAATGGGGAGATTTGATTAACCAATGTCAAGTCCTAGCTGGCTCTTAGATACACCCCCCTACCCTGAAACACACTGGTCCCCCGTTGTGACCATTTTCCCAAAGCATCTCTGTGCAGTCAGACCTTTGTGCCACCAGGGCCACAGTAATATGCCCCCTCTCTGATTGTCCGAGTGAACCCCTCCCCACTGGTTACTGCAGCTAGTGTTGCCAGCACTGCCACTACCTGGGTGGGGGCACCCCCCGGAAACCCCACCGGCTAAGTACAAGGTCATCAAGGTTCTCTTTAGCAGCTTTGAGAATTCCCTTGTATATTATACTCCCCCATCAGGAGGCTTTGCAGGACCAACCCTGCCAAGCAGGCTCAGAATCTAGAGGGGGCAGTGCTGCTCTAGGTCTCTGACCACATTTATCTTCCTGTTTTGGCTGCGTCTAGGCTACTGACAGTATGCCCATAGAAAAGATAAGGACTTCTCCTTAGTGTATGGGTTGTTCAGGTGGGTGACTAGGGTATAGGGTTGGGGACCGTTCCATCATGACAGGACAGTAAATAAATCAACTATATTTATCATTTATTTAAAAATGAATATCCCCTGAAAACTCTTTCTGTCACAACTCCTCCTCCCAGACACACATGGGCTCACCACACTTTTTCCACAAAAACACCCACTCATCTTCCAATACACCCTCACATACCCATATACTGTTCTATAACAACCACACTCCCCCAACATATGAGTCGGCAGGTAGCCTAGTGGTTAGAGCGTTGGACTAGTAACCGAAAGGTTGCAAGGTCGAATCCCTGAGCTGACAAAGTAAAAATCTGTCATTCTGCCCCTGAACAAGGCACTTAACCCACTGTTCCTAGGCCGTCATTGAAAATAAGAATTTGTTCTTAACTGACTTGCCTAGTCCAATAAAGGTTACATTTAATAAAAAATGTTGTCTGGCCCAGGGGTGTGAAGGTGAATGGAAAGGCCCCTGTCTCCACTGGGAGTCACTGGCTTACTGGTGCTCTTCCATGCCATCCTTAGGAGCGGTGGGTTGAGTGGGTCTTCCAGTGGGTCTTCCTGTGGGGGAGATCATTGTGGGCTATACTCGGCCTTGGTGGTGTGGGGGCTGTGCTTTGGCAAAGTGGGTGGGGTTATTTCCTGCCTGGTTGGCCCTGTCTGGGGGTATCGTCGGACGGGACTACAGTGTCTCCAGACCTCTCAGTCTCCAGGAATTATGCTGCTATAGTTTATGTGTCGGAGGGCTGTTATATCTGGAGTATTTCTCCTGTCTTATCCGGTGTCCTGTGTGAATTTAAATATGCTCCCTCTAATTTACTCTCTTTCTCTCTTTCTCTCTCTCTTCACTCGGAGGACCTGAGCTCTAGGACCATGCCTCAGGACTACCTGGCCTGATGACTCCTTGCTGTCCCCAGTCCACCTGGTCGTGCTGCTGCTCCAGTTTCAACTGTTCTACCTGAGGCTATGGAACCCTGACCTCTTCACCGGATGTGCTACCTTGTCCCGGACCTGCTGTTTTCGACTCTCTCTACTGCACATGTTGTCTCGAACTCTGAATGATCAGCTATGAAAAGCCAACTGACATTTACTACTGAGGTGCTGACCAGTTACACCCTCTACAACCACTGTGATTATTATTATTTGACCCTGCTGGTCATCTATGAACGTTTGAACATCTTGGCCATGCACTGTTAATCTCCACCTGGCACAGCCAGAAGAGGACTGGCCATCCCTCATAGCCTGGTTCCTCTCTAGGTTTCTTCCTAGGTTCCTGCCTTGATGTAAAAAGGGCTTTATAAATACATTTGATTGATTGATTGACTACATAGCTTCACAGCTAATTCAAATAAGCGACTCATCATCAAGCTGATGATGATTTGAATCAGCTGTGCACCCGGTGGGACTCAGGACCAAGTTTGGGAAACCCTGACACACACCATCCCCTCCTTACTAATACCTTTCTCCAAATTAGACTTCAAGCCTTGTATTAACAACCATCTAAGCCTCCTTAATACAGAGAAAACTACAGTAGAAGTGGTAGCCTACTTGTAAACACACCAACTATTACAAGACACGGACCATGTTTATGCCTAGATACAGTATTTTTATTTGCTCATCATGGAAAGATTTAGCAAACGTGACTGGTGCCGTAATTCCTATTGCCGAGCTTTTTTATTTATTTTTTTATTTCACCTTTATCTAACCAGGTAGTGTCACGCCCTGACCTTAGAGATCCTTTTTATGTCTCTATTTGATTTGGTCAGGGTGTGATTTGGGGTGGGTATTCTATGTTCTATTATTTGTATTTCTATGTTTAGGCCGGGTAGGGTTCTCAATCAGGGACAGCTGTCTATCGTTGTCTCTGATTGAGAACCATACTTAGGTAGCCCTTTTTCCCACCTGTCTTTGTGGGAAGTTGACTTTGTTTATGGCACATAGCCTTTAGCTTCACGGTTTGTTTTGTATTGTTTATTGTTTTTGTCGGCATTTCCATTAATAAAGGAATATGTACGCTCACCACGCTGCGCTTTGGTCCACTTCCTTCAACAGCCGTGACTTTATTTAACCAGGTAGACTAGTTGAGAACAAGTTCTCATTTGCAACTGCGACCTGGCCAAGATAAAGCAAAGCAGTGTGACACAGACAACAACACAGAGTTACACATGGAGTAAACAATAAACAAGCCAATAACACAATAAACAAGTCAATGACACAGTAGAAAAAAGAAAGTCTATATACAATGTGTGCAAAAGGCATGAGGAGGTAGGCAATAAATAGGCCATAGGAGCAAATAATTACAATTTAGCAGATTAACACTGGAGTGATAAATGAGCAGATCATGATGTGCAAGTAGAGATACCGGTGTGCAAAAGAGCAGAAAAGTAAATAAAATAAAAACAGTATGGGGGTGAGGTAGGTGGAATGGTCTGCTATTTACAGATGGACTATCTACAGCTGMAGCGATCGGTTAGCTGCTCAGATAGTTGATGTTTAAAGTTGGTGAGGGAAATAAAAGTCTCCAACTTCAGCGATTTTTGCAATTCATTCCAGTCACTGGCAGCAGAGAACTGGAAGGAAAGGCGGCCAAATGAGGTGTTGGCTTTGGGGATGATCAGTGAGATATACCTGCTGGAGCGCATGCTACGGGTGGGTGTTGTTATCGTGACCAGTGAACTGAGATAAGGCGGAGCTTTACCTAGCATAGACTTATAGATGACCTGGAGCCAGTGGGTCTGGCGACGAATATGTAGCGAGGGCCAGCCGACTAGAGCATACTGGTCACAGTGGTGGGTGGTATAAGGTGGTTTGGTAACAAAACGGATGGCACTGTGATAGACTGCATCCAGTTTGCTGAGTCGAGTGTTGGAAGCTATTTTGTAGATGACATCGCTGAAGTCGAGGATCGGTAGGATAGTCAGTTTTACTAGGGTAAGTTTGGCGGCGCGTTTGGCGGCGTTTGTTGCGAAATAGAACGCCGATTCTAGATTTGATTTTGGATTGGAGATGTTTAATATGAGTCTGGAAGGAGAGTTTRCAGTCTAGCCAGACACCTACAGGAGGTATTTATAGTTGTCCACATATTCTAGTAGCCAGGAGGAAGGCATGGCCAGCTGTTGAGAAATGCTTATTGAAATTTTCGATTATCATGGATTTATCAGTGTTACCTAGCCTCAGTGCAGTTGCCAGCCTTGAGGAGGTGCTCTTGTTCTCCATTGACTTTAAAGTGTCCCAAAACTTTTTGGAGTTAGAGCTACAGGATGCGAATTTCTGCTTGAAAAAGCTAGCCTTTGCTTTCCTGACTGACTGCGTGTATTGGTTCCTGACTTCCCTGAACAGTTGCATATCGCGGGGACTATTGATGATGATACAGCTGCAGATGTTGATGGGATCGGACCTTGTAAGTAGAACACATAGTCACGTTAGCCTCTTTTGTTTGGTAGATAGTTATAGTTGCTAGCTAGTTAACGGTTGGATACGGTCCGGTTGGCTGTAGCTAACGTAACCTGACATAGCTAACTTTAGCTTGAAAAGTTACAAATCACATCGCAGATAGAAGCTGGCTAATTACACTGATTTGGAATGTCTAGCCAGCGTATTATGAAAGCTAGCTGCTAGATGTTGGTTTAGATAAATAAATGTAGTTAGCTACGTTACCCCAGCTCGACTTATTTTCTGCTGACCTGATGTTGTCTGATCGGATGCCGTCCTCTTTGAAGTGAAGGGGAAAATCGCTGGAATAACATAACTTTTCAAAGTTCGACGACCTGTCACCCCCATTAGTTGAGACTTCAGGTCCATTTCGAAATTCTCCAGCTGAAAGTGCTGGCTACAAACACAGACGTTTTGATATTTCTCCATGGGAGTATTCACATAAACTGGATCCACCTGGATATTGTAGTTTGCTTACAACCARGAAATGTAGATGGCCCGTTTCTACTGGTGAGATGCAGAAATGCTCGTATTTGCGAATAGTGAGGAAATTCTAGATTTGTATGACACATGATATGTTAGTAACACATTAATGGACATATAGAGCAGTGGGGAAATGTCCCTTTGAAGTGTTTGATGTCAAAGTTGTGATGCAGGATATGTCTCAAATGCATTTCTTCCTGTATTTGTTACAGTAGTGCCCGATAACCCTGGGTAGTGGGGAGCAATAAACAATCAAAGAACGGCATCAGTGGAAATGATTGGTTCTGTATCCACTCTGGGATGAGCCATTATTAACACTGGCTCGGACAACACTATTCACTGGGAGGTAAGATGGGCCATTATTAACACTGGCCTGCTCGGACAACACTATTCACTGGGAGGTAATTGCAGATTCAGATCTCCGAGAGAGAGGCTGACTGGGAGTGTGTGAGTCCTAAGTGTGCCTACGTGTGTGACTGGGAGTAAATGCCACCTTTAATGATCGTCCCCTCTGTGTCTCCTCTATAGTGTGGTAGATGGTAGATCAGTATCACTGCATGGGGTTGGGGGCCAGGGAAGGAGGGGAGGAGAGGATGGGGGGGGGGCAGAGAGAGGGAGAGGATAGGAAAGGAGAGGAGAGGGGAGAGGATGAGAGGAGTGGAGTCGCAAGAGAGGATGAGAGGAGGAAGAGATGAGGGAGAGAGGAGAGGGGACTGTATTAGGAGGAGACCAGAGAAACACCAGCCAGATTGGAACCGACAGCTCCCTAATTGATGGCAGCAAAATTCCCAGGACAAAAGCCTGTGACTTTGGAAGAACATAATCAGAGTGATAGGAATCTTAACAGGAATAATCTCTCCTAATGTGTAGCTACACAAATCAGTCAGTCTCCTATTACCACACCTACTACTACAACACAGTGTCACACCAGATACACCAACTACTACAACAGTGTCACCCCAGATACACCTACTACTACAACACAGTGTCACACCAGATACACTTCCAGTGCGTACTGGGGTATCAGCCGGTTCTGGCACCTTGGCATCAGAGCTAGATCGAGGCTCCTGCGGTGGACGAATGGTTTAAGCTCATGTGCACCTGCAACGGGCCGTGAGGCGTCAGAAGGCGAGCGCCGATCGCCACCGTAGTGAGGCCCCAGTGTTCGCACCGGGGGACAGGGTCTGGCTCTCGACCCGAAACCTGCCCCTACGCCTGCCCTGCCGGAAGCTGGGCACGCAGTTTGTGGGGCCATTCAAAGTCCTGAGGAGACTGAACGAGGTTTGCTACAGGTTACAGCTTCCCCCAGATTACCGTATTAACCCCTCGTTCCATGTGTCTCTCCTCAGGCCGGTGGTGGCTGGTCCACTCCAGGAGTTTGAGGTGCGGGAGGTTCCTCCTCCCCCTCTGGACATCGAGGTGGCCCCGGCGTATGCTGTTCGAGCCATACTGGACTTGAGGCGTCGGGGGAGGGGCCTTCAGTACCTTGTGGATTGGGAGGGGTACAGTACGGAGTAGAGATGCTGGGTGCCAGTGGAGGATGTTTTGGACCCTTTGTTGCTGCGGGAGTTCTACCGTCTCCATCCGGATCGCCCTGCGCCTTGTCCTCCGGGTCGTCCCCGAGGTCGGTGTCGACGCGCTGCTGGAGCTGCGCGTCAAGGGGTGGTACTGTCACGACTCCCTCCGAAGTCGGTTGCTCTTCTTGTTCGGGCGGCGTTCGGCGGTCGACGTCACTGGCCTTCTAGCCATCGCCGATACACTTTTCATTTTCCATTTGTTTTGTCTATGTTTTACACACCTGGTTTCAATTCCCCAATTACATGTTCATTATTTACCCTCTGTTTTCCCCGTGGTTTTTGTGAGTGATTGTTTTATTGTAAGTTCGGTCCGTTGTTTGTGGGCTTGGTATTACTTCATGTATTTGTAAATGTTGAGGAAAGTTCATTGTGTTACTCATCTCTGCTGTCCTGCGCCTGACTCCTCTGCACCAGCTACACCCAGAACCTTACAGCTTCCTCTTTCAAAATATAATTTGGTA
The DNA here is from genome assembly GCF_002910315.2 of Salvelinus sp. IW2-2015. Lineage (NCBI taxonomy): Eukaryota > Metazoa > Chordata > Actinopteri > Salmoniformes > Salmonidae > Salvelinus > Salvelinus sp. IW2-2015. The sequence goes on from NW_019943560.1 coordinate 68,074, forward strand.
AATCATGCGTGACTGTCATTTGTAACAAGTTTCAGTAAATACATTTTTGGTAGCATTTCTTCATGTTGAAGATTAAAAAATAATTTGGTGCATTATTTCCCCATATTCCATCCAGTTCGCTTTCTTTTCAAAATATATTACACCTGATCTTTCTTGAATAAGTTCCTCAATTTTTTTCCCCTCTAACTTATTCTGAGCCTCTATGGTATAGTTTTTATTGCTATCTATCTGTTCTGTTATACCTTCTATTTCCTTTGTTAGTATGGACTCTTTTGACCGAAATTACTTTTGTTTTAGAGATGAGTACTGAATTGCATGGCCTGTAAAGGCACATTTAAAAGTGTCCCATATAGTAAGGGGATTTGCTGTACCTATGTTATTTCTGAAAAATTCTGTTATAAATTCTTCTGTCCTAGTTAAAAACAAGTTATCATCCAGTAGGCTTTGATTACATTTCCAATATCCTCGCCCACGTGGAAATTCAGTAAGAGTAATGTACAGTTGAAGTGGGAAGTTTACATTCACTTAGGTTGGAGTCATTAAAACTCATTTTTCAACCACTCCACAAATGTCTTGTTAACAAACTATAGTTTTGTAAATCGGTCAGGACATCTACTTTGTGCATGACACAAGTAATGTTTCCAACAATTGTTTACAGACAGATTATTTCACTTATAATTCACTGTATCACAATTCCAGTGGGTCAGAAGTTTGCATACACTAAGTTGACTGTGCCATTAAACAGCTTGGAAAATTCCAGGAGCTTCTGATAGGCTATTTGACATCATTTGAGGCAATTGGAGATGCACCTGTGGATGTATTTCAAGGCCTACCTTCAAACTCAGTCCCTCTTTGCTTGACATCATAGGAAAATCACAAGAAATCAGCCAAGACCTCAGAAATAAATTGTAGCTCTCCACAAGTCTGGTTCATCCTTGGGAGCAATTTCCAAACGCCTGAAGGTACCATGTTAATCTGTACAAACAATAGTACGCAAGTATAATCACAATGGGACCATGCAGCAGTCATACTGCTCAGGAAGGAGACACGTTATGTCTCCTAGAGATAAACATAATTTGGTGCGAAAAGTGCAAATCAATCCCAGAACAATAGCAAAGGACCTTGTGAAGATGCTGGAGGAAATGGTTCCAAAAGTATCTATATCCACAGTAAAACGAGTCCTATATCGACATAACCTGAAAGGCCGCTCAGCAAGTAAGAAGCCACTGCTCCAAAACCACCATGAAAAATCCAGACTACGGTTTGCAACTGCACATGGGGACAAAGATCGTACTTTTTGGAGAAATGTCCTCTAGTCTGATGAAACAAAAATATAAATGTTTTGCCATAATGACCATCGTTATGTTTGGAGGAAAAAGGGGATGCTTGCAAGCCGAAGAACACCATCCCAACCGTGAAGCACAGGGGTGGCAGCCTCGTGTTGTGAGGGTGCTTTGCTGCAGGAGGGACTGGTGGCATCATGAGGTAGGAAAATTATGTGGATATATTGAAGCAACATCTCAAGACATCAGTCAGGAAGTTAAAGCTTGGTCGCAAATAGGTCTTACAAATGGACAATGACCCCAAGCATACTTCCAAAGTTGTGGCAAAATGGCTTAAGGACAACAAAGTCAAGGTATTGGAGTGGCCATCACAAAGCCCTGACCTTTGTGATGGTCATACTCTGGACCTAGTTTTGTCCCATGGAATAAATGTTGTAGATCTTAATGTTTTTCCTCATAATCCTGGACTGTCGGACCACCATTTTATTACGTTTGCAATCGCAACAAATAATCTGCTCAGACCCCAACAAGGAGCATCAAAAGTCGTGCTATAAATTCTCAGACAACACAAAAATTCCTTGACGCCTTCCAGACTCCTTCTGCCTACCCAAGGACGTCAGAGGACAAAAATCAGTTAACCACCTAACTGAGGAACTCAATTTAACCTTGCGCAATACCCTAGATGCAGTTGCACCCCTAAAACCGAAAAACATTTGTCATAAGAAACTAGCTCCCTGGTATACAGAAAATACCCGAGCTTTGAAGCAAGCTTCCAGAAAATTGGAACGGAAATGGCGCCACACCAAACTGGAAGTCTTCCGACTAGCTTGGAAAGACAGTACCGTGCAGTACCGAAGAGCCCTCACTGCTGCTCGATCATCCTACTTTTCCAACTTAATTGAGGAAAATAAGAACAATCCAAAATTTATTTTTGATACTGTTGCAAAGCTAACAAAAAGCAGCATTCCCCAAGAGAGGGTGGCTTTCACTTCAGCAGTAATAAATTCATGAACTTCTTTGAGGAAAAAATCATGATCATTAGAAAGCAAATTACGGACTCCTCTTTAAATCTGCATATTCCTCCAGGCTTAGCTGTCCTGGATCTGCACAGCTCTGCAGGGCCTGGGATCGGGAGAGACACTTAAGTGTTTTAGTACTATATCTCTTGACACAATGATGAAAATAATCATGGCCTCTAAACCTTCAAGCTGCATACTGGATCCTATTCCTACTAAACTACTGAAAGAGCTGCTTCCTGTGCTTGGCCCTCCTATGTTGAACATAATAAACGCTCTCTATCCACCGGATGGTGTACCAAACTCACTTAAAAGTGGCAGTAATAAAGCCTCTCTTGAAAAAGCCAAACCTTGACCCGGAAAATAAAAAAAACTATCGGCCTATATCGAATCTTCCATTCCTCCCAAAAAAATTGAAAAAGCTGTTGCGCAGCAACTCACTGCCTTCCTGAAGACAAACAATGTATACGAAATGCTTCAGTCTGGTTTTAGACCCCATTCATAGCACTGAGACTGCACTTGTGAAGGTGGTAAATGACCTTTTAATGGCGTCAGACCGAGGCTCTGCATCTGTCCTCGTGCTACTWGACCTTAGTGCTGCCTTTGACACCATCGATCACCACATTCTTTTGGAGAGACTGGAAACCCAAATTGGTCTACACGGACAAGTTCTGGCCTGGTTTAGATCTTATCTGTCAGAAAGATATCAGTTTGTCTCTGTGGATGGTTTGTCCTCTGACAAATCAACTGTAAATTTCGGTGTTCCTCAAGGTTCCGTTTTAGGACCACTATTTTTTTCACTATATATTTTATCTCTTGGGGATGTTATTCGAAAACATAATGTTAACTTTCACTGCTATGCGGATGACACACAGCTGTACATTTCAATGAAACATGGTGAAGCCCCAAAAATGCCCTCGCTAGAAGCCTGTGTTTCACACATAAGGAAGTGGATGGCTGCAAACTTTCTACTTTTAAACTCGGACAAAACAGAGATGCTTGTTCTAGGTCCCAAGAAACAACGAGATCTTCTGTTGAATCTGACAATTAATCTTGATGGTTGTACAGTCATCTCAAATAAAACTGAAGGACCTCGGCGTTACTCTGGACCCTGATCTCTCTTTTGACGAACATATCAAGACTGTTTCAAGGACAGCTTTTTTCCATCTACGTAACATTGGAAAAATCAGAAACTTTCTGTCCAAAGAGGATGCAGAAAAATTCATCCATGCTTTTGTTACTTCTAGGTTAGGCTACTGCAATGCTCTACTTTCCGGCTACCCGGATAAAGCACTAAATAAACTTCAGTTAGTGCTAAATACGGCTGCTAGAATCCTGACTAGAACCAAAAAATTTGATTATATTACTCCAGTACTAGCCTCCCTACACGGGCTTCCTGTTAAGGCAAGGGTTGATTTCAAGATTTTACTGCTAACCTACAAAGCATTACATGGGCTTGCTCCTACCTATCTTTCCGATTTGGTCCTGCCGTACATACCTACACATACGCTACGGTCACAAGACGCAGGCCTCCTAATTGTCCCTAGAATTTCTAAGCAAACAGCTGGAGGCAGGGCTTTCTCCTATAGAGCTCCATTTTTATGGAATGGCCTGCCTACCCATGTGAGAGATACAGACTCGGTCTCAACCTTTAAAACTTCTTATGGCTGCAATCCCGTTAACAGGATCGATATGACAACAGCCAGTGAAAGTGCAGGGCGCCAAATTCAAACAACAGAAATCTCATAATTTAAATTCCTCAAACATACAACTATCTTATACCATTTTAAAGGTAATATTGTTGTTAATCCCACCACAGTGTCCGATTTCAAAAAGGCTTTGCAGCGAAAGCACCACAAACGATTATGTTAGGTCACCGCCAAGTCACAGAAAAACACAGCCATTTTTCCAGCCAAAGACAGGAGTCACAAAAAGCAGAATTAGAGATAAAATGAATCACTAACCTTTGATGATCTTCATCAGATGACACTCATAGGACTTCATGTTACACAATACATGTATGTTTTGTTCGGTAAAGTTCATATTTATATAAAAAAAATCTCAGTATACATTGGCGCGTTATGTTCAGTAGTTCCAAAAATACTCATCATAAACGTTGATCAAAGATCAAGTGTTATACATGGAATTTTAGATCCACTTCTCATTAAGTCTTTATTGAAGACTAATTTCTTCAGTAGTTCCTATGATTGAGTGTAGTCTGGCCCAGGAGTGTGAAGGTGAACGGAAAGGCTCTGGTGCAACGAACCTACATACGTGAGTGCTATGGGTCGGTAGTCATGGTTGGTAGTCATGTATGTACGGTCACTGTGGGGACGATGTCATCGATGCACTTATTGAGGAAGCCAATGACTGATGTGGTGTACTCCTCAATGCCATTGGAGGAATCCCGGAACCTCAGGCGAGCAATAGCTCGAGACATCCTTAGATATCGTGCACCAGCTGTTATTTACAAAAATACATAGTCCACCGCTCCTTGTCTTACCAGATGCCGCATTTATATCCTGCCGGTACAGCGTATAACCAGCCAACTGTATGTTGATACTGTCGTCGTTCAGCCACGACTCCGTGAAGCATAAGATACTACAGTGTTTAATGTCCCGTTGGTAGTTTATTCTTCATAAATGGGACTGTATGTCCCCATGCACACTGAACAAAAACATGTCCCTATGTATTCTAAACAAAAAACATAAACGCAACAATTTCAACAATTTTACTGAGTTACAGTTCATATAAGAAAATCAGTAAATTGAAAAAAAAWTATTAAGCCCTAATCTAGGGATTTCACATAACTGAGCAGGGGCGCAGCCATAGGTGGGCCTGGGAGGGCAAAGATCCACCCACTCAGGAGCCAGGCCCATCCACTGGGGAGATAGGTCAAGCCAATCAGAATATGTTTTTTTCCACAAAAGGGCTTAATTACAGACAGAAATACTCCTCAGTTTTATCAGCTGTCCAGGTGGCTGGTCTCAGACCAGGTGAAGAAGCCAGATGTGGAGATCCTGGGAGGGCGTGGTTACACGTGGTCTGCGGTTGTGAGGCTGGTTGGACGTACTAACAAATTCTCTAAAACGATGTTGGAGGAAGTTTATGGTAGAGAAATTATCATTAAATTATTTGGCAACAGCTCTGTTCGACATTCCTGTAGTCAGTACGCCAATTACACGCTACCTCAAAACTTGAGACATCTGTGGCATTGTGTTGTGTGACACAACTCCACATTTTAGTGGCCTTTAATTGACCCCAGCACAAGGTGCACCTGTGTAATGATCATGCTGTTAAATCATCTTCTTGATATGCCACACCTGTCCGGTGGATGGAATATCTTGGCAAAAGAGAAATGCTCACTAACAGGGATGTAAACAAATTTGTGCACAAAATTTAAGAGAAATAAGCTTTTTGTGCGTATGGAAAATTTCTGGGATCTTTTATTTCAGCTCATGAAACATGGGACAAACACTTTACATGTTGCGTTTATATTTGTGTTCAGTATAAAAGAACATAAAGAAATGTTTAGTTGTCCAGCCCTTCTTGGAAAGAGGAATCATTAGAAGCAGCCACTGTAATTATTTACCAGTCTCGGATAGACAACGCACGATAACATAGCTTCCATGAAACTGGAAAATAGACCGTCCCCGTTTTGAAAACCCCGCCTTCGAGGGTGGGAACACAATTGGACAAGGAAGTAGGGCTCCCTTCTTTACAAAGCCAGGGAAAATGAGTCAACCTGCAATATCCTGGCAGATAGGATAAGTCCAATGTCTCTATTGAACAAGGACAACCATATCTACTCGCTGCTAGCGTGACCATGCAATCTGCGAAACACAAAGGCCACAAATATTGTGGGAAAATAAAAAAATAGAGCTATAGTGTATAATTATGTCTGAAACACCTCTCATCACTCATAACTATGTCTGAAACACCCTCTCATCACTCATAATTATGTCTGAAACACCCTTCCTCATCACTCATAGTTATGTCTGAAACACCTCTCATTAATTATGTCTGAAACACCCTCGGTCATTTCACTCTAAATAAGTAGTAGAGTGATAGACAGAGTTATATTATAGAGATAAAGTTTAAGAAGTTAAGTTCATTAGAAAGATCACAGAAGGTATGCTCGAACCCATAAAGTCAGGCAGCACAGAGCTAAGTCAAGTATTAGCATCAAAAAATGTAATTTACAATTGGACATCAGTCAATAAGTTGAACTGAAAAGTACACTATAGAGTTAAAGTAAGCAAGTCATAGACGAAAAGTAGTCAAGACAAGAGAGTTAAGACGTAGTTGGATCCACATTTAGTTAGATGCTACTGTCCAGTGCGGTTAAAAACTATTAATAACTAATTATACTGAGAATCATATATAAGAGCTATATGAGTAGTAAGACTGCAGAAGTAGATACTCTAAAAAGCAAATCTGGACATCTAGTAACGAACTATAGAAGTAGAGTTATGTCTGGAAACACCCTCTCATCACTCATAGTTATGTTCTGAACACCCTCTCATCACTCATAGGTTATGCATGCTGAAACACCCTCTCATCACTCAAGTTATGTCTGAACACTCTATCACTCATAATTATGTCTGAAACACCCTCTCATCACTCATAATTATGTCTGAAACACCTCTCATCACTCATAGTTATGTCTGAAACCCTCTCTCATCACTTCATAATTATTGTCTGAAACAGCCTCTCATCACTCATAATTTATGTCTGAAACACCCTCTCATCACTCATAGTTATGTCTGAAACACCTCTCATCACTCATAATTATGTCTGAAACAGGCCTCTCATCACTTCATAATAAATGTCTGAAACACCCTCTCATCACTCATAGTTATGTCTGAAACACCCCGCTCCATCACTCATAATTATGTCTGAAACAGCCTCTCATCACTCATAATTATGTCTGAAACAGCCTTCATCACTCATAATTATGTCCTGAAACAGCTCTTCATCACTCATAGTTATGTCTGAAAACCCTCTCATCACTCATAATTATGTTCTGAAACACCCTTCATCGAGCTCATAATTACTCTGAAACAGCCTCTCATCACTCATTAGTTATGTCTGAAACACACACTCTTCATCACTCATAAATTATGTCTGAAAACACCCTCTCATCATCATAATTATGTCTGAAACAGACCTCTCATCACTCATAACTATGTCTGAAACACCCCTCTCATCACTCAAATTATGTTGAAACAGCCTCTCATCACTCATAATTATGTCTGAAACCAGCCTCTCATCATCATAGTTATTGTCTGAAACACCCTCTCTTCACTCATAATTATTGTCTGAAACACCCTCTCATCACTCATTAATTATGTCTGAAACAGCCTCTCATCCAGCTCATAATTATGTCTGAAACACCCTCTTCATCACTCATTTATGTCTCTGAAAGCCTCTCATCACTCATAGTTATGTCTGAAACACCCCTCATTCACTCATTAATTATGTCTAACACCCTCTCATCACTCATAATTATTCTGAAACAGCCTCTCATCACTCATATTTATGTCTGAAACAGCCTCTCATCACTCATAAGTTATGTCTGAAACACCACTCTCATCACTCATAATTATGTCTGAAACCCTCTCATACCAATTATGTCTGAAACAGCCTCTCATCACTCATAACTATGTCTGAAACACCCTCTCATCATCATAATTATGTCTTGAACTTACTTACTTACTTACTTACTTTATTGTCCCCATAGGGAAATTTTGTTGCAGTGTTATGTACACATTTAAAGTGGCGTTAAATACAAAAACAAGATTGACAATACAACTTTCAATAACAGTCACGCACCAATAAAAAACATAATATAGAAGAAATAAGCAAATAAAACATTTAAAACATTAAAACAAAGACTAGCCTGCTGGCCTTACGGGGTTCAATGGGAACATTTGCCCGAGCTATTTAAGAGGGATATCACACCTGGCACAAATGATATTGTCTCGTTCTATTTTTCCTGCTGAGGGTGCCCTATAACCTGCGTCCAGAGGGGAGTAATTCAAAGTCCAGGTACAGGGGGTGACTTGGGTCTAAAATGATTTTTGTGAGCCTTACGGAGGGCCCTGACCTTAAAAAATCTCATCCAGGCCTGTCTGTTTGACTCCCAAGTACCTTGCTTTGCGTGTGGTAATAAATTCCTTCTCAGCATGTGTTCTCTGACTGGACAGTGGCATTCGGCCAAACCAACAAACAATACCAAAAGATTAAAATTACTCTTCAATAAAGGATTTGTAAACCAGGAGTCCAATATAGTACAGTCTATAATTAAAAGAACCCAAACTTTTTTAGAAAGTTACAGTCCTCTGTTGGCTCTTTTTGTAGAATCTGGTCTGTACATTTACTCCACTGAAGCTTACTGTCCAAAAAGACACCCAAATATTGTTATTCCTCTACAAATTTCTATGTTCTGACCTCTGTATAGATGTTCAGAGGAGGTGTTGTACGCTTCCTGAAGTCTATGCACATCTCTTTGGTCTTGTTGGTATGGAGGACCAAGTGTGATTGCTTCCCACACCACTCTACAAAGTTCATCTAGGACGGGCCATGATGTTTCCTCGTTCATCATGCAAAGCTGATCAAGGCAGTGTCATCAGGAACTTAACGAGGTGTCTGTCAGTATGGGGATACTAGTCAACTATTAGTGTACATAGATGTACAGAAGTGGGGACAAAACACATCCCTTGAAGGAGAGCCTGTTATTGGTGTTGCGTATATCCGACACATGGGGGGACCTATTTGACTCGCTGTGAAGCGTTGGGCTCAGGAAAGTCCAACAGCCACAAAACCAGCCCCCATCTAGGAAAAAGGTCCCGAATGGTCTTCTGTGCTCAGAATGTAGGGCCTGGATTTGTGTTGAAGGCAGAAGAAAAAGTCAACAAACGAACCTGACATGGGATTTGGTACCTTCTAGATGTCTATAGACCATGGTTAAGGACGGGTAACGAATGGCATCATCAACTCCTCGCTGGTCGATAGGCTAAACTGAAATGGGAGTCGAGGAGTTCGGGGGTGGAACTGAGAATATGATTTTCACAATTTTTCTCAAGGCATTTCATAACTACAGGATGTCACAAAGCGACAGGGCGATAGTCATTCAGCACCAGAGGGATTCGAATTTAGGAATTGTTATACATTATAGATTCCTTTCCAAATACTTTGGAACTGTTTTGCTGGTTGAGTGAGGATTTGGGAAAACATGTCTGTAACAAACACCAGCCAGTTGTTTCAGCACAGTGTTTTACACACATGCCCACTTATTGTTGTCTGGGCCTGGGCTTTTGTATTGTGTTTTACATCCGCCTGAAACAACTTTAAGAACAATCAGACTGTTTGAAACAACAACTCTCCTCAAACATTTGTAAGTGATGCTTCAATTTGTTTTAAACCTCGACACGAAAGTTGTCTGATTCAAATCTTGAGAAGAAAACATTCAGTTCATTAGCCATGTTCTGGCCTTCATATCCCCCAGGGTCAGCACTGGTTTTTTCCCACCTGCCTATATGGGGGGCGCTAGCCATGGATTAATCCCTTGCCAGGCCACCCTTGCCATTTCCTGAGGAGAGCGTCTCTCCCCCTTTGGCTTGTATGCCTCCTTGTCCACAGTATCTGAAACAGCCTCTTCATGCACTGCATAATTATGTCTGAGAAACTCTCATCATCATGTTATGTCTTGAAAACACCCTGATCTCATATCACTCTCATACATTAAGTTGTCTGAAACACCGCTCTATCACTTCATAATTATTCTTGAAAAACAGCCCTCATACTCATAATTAAGTCTGAAACACCGCCTCTCTCACTCAAACTATGTCTGAAACAGCCCCCATCATTCATATTTATGCTGAAACACCTCTCGATCACGTGCATAATTATTCTGAAACACCTCTCTCATCACCTAATTATGTGTCTGAAAACAGCCTGCTCAATCACTCATAATTATGTCTGAAACGCCTCTGCATCCCATAACTTAGTCTGAAACACCTCGTTCATCACTCATAAATTATCTAAACACCTCTCTATCACTCATAATTATGTCTGGAAACACCCTCTCATCATATGTCAAACTGCGTTTATTTGTCTGAACAGCCTCTCATCACCATACTATGTCTGAATACAGCCTCTCATCACTCATAAGTTAGTCTGAAAACAGCTTCTCATCATCATAATTATGTCTGAAACACCCTCTCATCACTCATAATTATGTCTGAAACCCTCTAATCACTTCATAATATATGTCTGAAAACAGCCTCTCATCACTCATAGTATTGTCTGAAACACCCTCTCATCACTTCATAATTATGTCTGAACACCCTCTCATCACTTCATAATTATGTCTGAAACAGCCTCTCATCACTCATAGTTATGGTCTAAAACACTCTTCATCACTCATACTTATGTCTGAAACACCTCTCATCACTCCATAATTATGTCTGAAAACAGCTCTCATCACTTTCATTAACTATGTCTGAAACACCTCTCATCACGGCATTATTATGTTCTGAAACAGTCCTCTCATTCACGCATAATTATGTCTGAACAGCCTCTCATCACTTCATAGTTAATTGTCTGAAACACCCTCTCATCACTCATATTATGTCTTGACACACCCCTCATCACTCATAATTATGTCGAACAGCCTCTCATTCACTTCAATAAGATAGTCTGAAAACACCCTCTCCATCATTCATAATTATGTCTGAAACAGCCTCTCATTCACTCATAGTTATGTCTGGTAAACCACCCTCTCATCACTCTAATTATTTGTTCTGAAACCACCCTCTCATCACTCCTTTATGTCTGAAACAGCCTCTCATCTTCTCATATTTATGTCTGAAACAGCCTCTCATCACTCATAGTTATGGTCTGAAACACCCTTCTCATCACTTCATAATTATGTCTGAAATCATCAGCATATGCGACACTCTCATCACTGCATACTTGTCTGAAAACCCTTCTCATCATATATGTCCGAAACACGCCTCCTCATCACTATAATTATGTCTGAAACACCGCCTCTCATCACTCATAGTTATGTCTTGAAAACACCCTCTTTCATCACTCATAATTCATGGTCTGAAACACGCCTCTCAGTCACTCATAATATGTCTGAAACACCTTCTCATCCACTCATAATTATGTCTGAAAACACCCTCTCAGCACTCATATTCATGTCTGAAAACCCTCTATCAACTCATTTTTTTTGTTCTGAAACAGCCTCCTCATCACTCATAATTATGTCTGAAAACAGCCTTTTTTTTCTCATCCACTTCATAATTATGTCTGGAACCACCCTCTCATCAGCTCATAATTAGTCTGAAACACCTCTCAATCACTCATAATTTGTCTGAAACACCTCTCATCACTCATAATTATGTCTGAAACACCCTCTCATCACTCATAATTATGTCTGAAACAGCCTCTCATCACTCATAATTATGTCTGAAACAGCCTCTCATCACTCATAATTATGTCTGAAACACCTCTCATCACTCATAATTATGTAGCGAGACTGGAAAACCACCCCTAATAGTGGGTGCATTCGTATGCCCAGGCGTTACTGACGCCCTGCCAGATCTTACACCGCCTGGATAGGTATTTTATGTATCAGTATGTTATAGCAATCTGTCAGTCGATGACACAGTCGATGATGTGGAACGCAACCATGTGTTGATGCATGCAACGCGACCCTTGTCTAGAGGTGAAGTTTCCCTTTAATGTAATGCAATCAGGAATTTAGTAGAACACGATTTAGACCTGACTGTATTCTCTCTCTCTGCATCCCTCTCTCCCTCTCTCTCCCTCTCTCTCTGCATCCCTCTCTCTCCCTCTCTCTCTGCATCCCTCTCTCTCCCTCTCTCTCCCTCTCTCTCACACACAGACGGTAGGCGTGCCCAACTTCCCAGACTCTTGATCAAGTGCAGAAGAACCATTTGCACAGAAGGCAATTAAAAGCTTTAGTGGTTCCTGCCATCAGATGAGTGGTTTGGAGCCCCAGCCTGATCCCAGATCGCTCCCAGACACTAGCTTATTGGACAGGGCCACTCTGAGCCAGACCGCTCCCAGACTCTAGCTTATTGGACAGGGCCACTCTGACCCAGTGAAATGGCATCAGTAATGCACACCAAATAGACTCCAGGTAGCCTGTGAGAGCCAAGTGGAAGGCATCTGCATTAATCAACAATAAATGATGCTGGCTGTAATGTGTGGAGGGATGCACCTGTCTGCCCCATAATGTGATGGACAAATATACTGGTAAACACTTTTCAAATCTCCTGTTAAAGTCAACAAATGAGATTAGAGATAGGATTAAATATCTCCAAATGGTAGACATACTGTAGAATGGTACGGTGGTCCTAAGGCGTAAACAAGCTTTTAGAATGTAGTAGCAGTGCAGGCACCATAAAAGGGAACATTGAAATACTCCAAACATAAAGAATGCTAGAGATGTAGATTTGTTTCAACAGACCATTAAACTCAGGGTTATCTGACATGAGTGGCAACGTTTTGAAATGTAGTGACAGTTTGAACATTACAAATATTTAAATGCTCCAAACATAAAGAATGCTACAGATAAAAACATGTTTTACAGACATTATTACAGACACTATTCATATGTAGTATTAACCCAGCATGTCTGTTTTCCTGTGTCCTACGTAGGTCTGTCTAACTCCTGAGAGAGTTGTTTTTATCAAATGAATCATCCCTGTCCTGAGAGAGTTGTTCTTATTAAATGAATCATCACTGTCCTGAGAGAGTTGTTCATACCAAATGAATCATCACTGTCCTGAGAGAGTTTGTTCTTATTAAATGAATCATCACTGTCCTGAGAGATTGTTCTTATTAATGAATCATCATGTCCTGAGAGAGTTGTTCATACAAATGATCATCACTGGTCCTGAGAGAGTTGTTCATACCAAATGAATCATCACTTGTCCTGAGAGAGTTGTTCTTATTAAATGAATCATCACTGTCCTGAGAGAGTTGTTTCATACCAAATGAATCATCACTGTCCTGAGAGTTGTTCTTATTAAATGAATAATCACTGTCCTGAGAGAGTTGTTCATACCAAATTAATCATCACTGTCCTGGGAGAGTTGTTCATACCAATTAATCATCACTGTCCTGGGAGAGTTGTTCTTATTAAATGAATCATCACTGTCCTGAGAGAGTTGTTCTTATTAAATGAATCATCACTGTCCTGAGGGGGTTGTTTCATACCAAATGAATCATACTGTCCTGAGAGAGTTGTTCTTATTAAATGAATATCACTGTCCTGAGAGAGTTGTTCTACACAAATGAATCATCACTGTCCTGATGAGAGTTGTTCTTATTAAATGAATCATCACTGTCCTGGGAGAGATGTTCTTATTAAATGAATCATCACTGTCCTGAGAGAGATGTTCTTATCTCTGATCACGTGCCATAGCTGAGTCGCGGCTGCGAAAGGTTTAGCAGGCTCTTAGCACTTCATATCTGGCTTAAAGACTACTGCCACTCTGTTGGATAACTTTATAGGCTTACTACTGCCACTCTGTTGGCATAACTTATAGACTACTGCCACTCTGTTGGCATAACTTTATAGGCTACTGCCACTCTGTTGGCATAACTTTATAGACTACTGCCACTCTGTTGGCATACTGTATAGACTACTGCCACTCTGTTGGCATAACTGTATAGACTACTGCCACTCTGTTGGCATACTTTAGACTATTGCCATCTGTTGGCATACTGTATAGACTACTGCCATCTGTTGGCATAACTTTAGACTACTGCCACTCTGTTGGCATAACTTTAAAGACTACTGCCACTCTGTTGCATACTTTATAGACTACTGCACTCTGTTGGCATAACTGTATAGACTACTGCCACTCTGTTGGCAAACTGTATAGACTACTGCCACTGAGAGCAGCACCAACAAACCTCAGACTGAGGAGGCACGCAACAACAAACCTCAGACTGGAGGAGCAGCACCAACAAACACTCAGACTGGAGGAGCAGCACCAACAAAACCTCAGACTGGAGGAGCAGCACCAACAAACCTCAGACTGGAGGAGCAGCACCAACAAAACCTCAGACTGGAGGAGCAGCACCAACAAACCTCAGACTGGAGGAGCAGCACCAAAAACCTCAGACTGGAGGAGCAGTACCAACAAACCTCAGACTGGAGGAGCAGACCAACAAAACCTCAGACTGGAGGAGCAGCACCAACAAAACCTCAGACTGGAAGAGCAGCACCAACAAACCTCAGACTGGAGGAGCAGCACCAACACAGACCCTCAGACTGGAGGAGCAGCACCAACAAACCTCAGACTGGAGGAGCAGCCCCCAACAAAACCTCAGACTGGAGGAGCAGTACAAAACCTCAGCTGGAGGAGCAGCACCAACAAACCTCAGACTGGAGGAGCAGCACACCAAAACCTCAGACTGGGGAGCGGCACAACAACACTCAGACTGGAGGAGCAGCACCAACAACACCTCAGACTGGAGGAGCAGCACAACACAACCTCAGACTGGAGGAGCAGCACCAACACACTCAGACTGGAGGAGCAGCAACAACAAACTCAGACTGGAGGAGCAGCACCAACACAACCTCAGACTGGAGGAGCAGCACCAACAAACCTCAGACTGGAGGAGCAGCAACAACAACCTCAGACTGGAGGAGCAGCACCAACAGACCTCAGACTGGAGAGCAGCACAAACAAACCTCAGACTGGAGGAGCAGCACCAACAAAACCTCAGACTGGAGGAGCAGCACCAACAAAACCTCAGACTGGAGGAGCAGCCACCAACAAAACCTCAGACTGGAGGAGCAGCACCAACAAAACCTCAGACTGGAGGAGCAGCACCAACAAAACTCAGACTGGAGGAGCAGCACCAACAAAACCTCGAGCTGGAGGAGCAGCACCAACAACTCCGACTGGAGGAGCAGCACCAACAAAACCTCAGACTGGAGGAGCAGCACGCAACAAACCCTCAGACTGGGAGCAGCACAACAAACTAGACTGGAGGAGCAGTACCAACAAAACCTCAGCCTGGAGGAGCAGCACCAACAAAACCTCAGATTGGAGGAGCAGCACCAACAAAACCGCAGACTGGTAGCGGAGGTAGCCCAGTTGAAAGGTTGGGAGGGTTCAGGAGTCTGGCCCGAATCAGTTCCTGGTTCCGTTAAGGGAGGAAGGAAGATGACGTGGAGTCGTATTTGTGCACCTTCGAGAGGACGGCACAGCGGGAAGGATGGCCCAAGCGGGCCAGCCTGTTGGCACCCTACCTCTCTGGGAAGGCCCAGAAGGCCTACTTTGATTTGAATGCTGACCAGGCCGTGAATTATGAGGGACTCAAACGGGAGATCCTGAGCTGTTATGGATTCAGTCTCGCATGGCGTGCACAACTGGTCCACGACTGGGCCTTTGATCCCACCTTTTCCCTCCGTGCTCAGATGAGCGACCTGGTGCGCCTGACCAAGGGCTGGCTACAGACTGACGTACCGTCCCTCCGGATGATTGACAAGCTCGTCCTGGATCAGTACCTTCGGGCCCTGCCATACGAGATGAAGAAGACAGTGAGCATGCAGAACCCCCAGAGCCTGCAGGAATTGCTGACCGCTGTGGAAATTCACCAGAACATCCAGGACTTGCTGAGAGGGGCCCGAGCGGAGAGAGGGGATGCGGCAAGGGGGACGAACAACACAAAGAGAGATGAGGGGCTGAAGGGGCCCCGGATGGAACCAGCCGAGGCTGTGAAGCAGGAGGGTGACCCAAACCGACGACGTCAGCGGCTGCTGGACCTAGATCAGAGATGCTGGTATGAGTGCGGTGAGCTGGTGCACCTCGCGTGGAGCTGTCCCGGCCGGGAGGAGGCCATGCCCTACGCATCCCCCAGCTCTGGGGTAATCTGGATGGCGAGTTAAGTCACCTCCTGTTGGGCGCACACCGAGACGACCCCTTCAATGGTTCCGGTACGAATCGATAGCATCGATACCAGCGCTCTGCTGGACTCCAGCAGCATGGTGACCCTGGCCCACCCGCAGTGGCTCACCCGAGAGGGGAAGGAGGAACCGAGGGACGAGGAGGTGACAGTGTCCTGTGTACACGGGGACACGAAGAGGGACCCAACGGTACCGGTGAGGATAACCACCCCAAGGGGGGAGTGCCAGATGCGTGTGGGGGCTGTTCCTAACCTACCCGTGTCCATTATACTCGGTCGAGACTGCCCTCTCTTCCAGGCACTGTGGAGGGACCTGGGGAGGCGTGCACGTGAGGTAGGAAGAAAAGGAAAAAGGACAGTGGCCTGTGCAACCCACCCCCCGCCACGAGAGGTGTCCACTAGGCCCGAGTCGGACCCGGAGGAGGGAGACGACCCCGCTCCGGCAAGCGAGCCACCTATGTGAGGAAGACCTCAGGCTCCCCTTTATGGAGGTGGAGGCCCTAGATGGACCTCCCGGCACGGGAATCCTCACGGGTCAGTTCGGGACGGCTCAGTTAGAAGACCCCAATCTCCAGAATGCTAGGGGCCAGGTGATTGCGGTGGATGGCGTAATGTTACCTGGGGTAAGTGATTGGTGCTACCCCCACTTCGCAATCAAGTGTAATTTATTGTATCAGGTAGTAAAGCATAATGGGAAGACAAAAGACTTGTTACTCATACCCAGCCAGTATGTTAGGACTGTGTTGCAGCTTGCCCACACCCACCTACTTGGGAAACACCTGTCGATGGAGAAAACCAGGAAGCGGAGCGGGAACCGGTTCCACTGGCCCGGAGTCAAGCCCACCATGGAGGACTACTGCCGTAGTTTCCCGGAGTACCAGATCACAGCTCAGAGGATACATTATAGAAACCCTTTGGTTCCCTTGCCCATTATAGGAGTGTCATTCGAGCTGGTGGCAATGGATCTGGTGGGTCCATTGGTGAAGACCGCGAGGGGACACCAATACATCCTGGTAATCGTGGATTACGCCACCCGGTATCCTGAGGCAATCCCGCTACGCACGGCGGCAGCAAAAGGTATCGCACGAGAGCTCTTCCATTTATTTAGCCGGGTGGGTATTCTGCGGGAAATCCTGACAGACCAGGGCACCGCATTCATGTCTCGTGTGATGAAAGATGTCTGCAATCTATTACGAATAAAACGGGTGAGGACCAGTGTGTACCATCCACAAACGGACTAGTCCACTAGTTGAACGCTTCAACAAGACCCTAAAACAGATGCTAAAGAAGGTCATCGAGAGAGACGGGAGGAACTGGGACCAGCTGCTGCCCCACCTGATGTTTTCAGTGCGTGAGGTACCCCAAGCATCCACAGGGTTCTCCCCCTTTGAGCTTCTGTATGACCGTCGGCCCCATGGGCTGCTGGACCTAGCCAAGGAGGTCTAGGAAGAGCAGCCAACCCCCCTTTGCAGCATAGTAGAACATGTGGAGGAGATGAGGGCGAGGATGACGGCAATTTGGCTAATGGTGAGAGAGCAAATAGCCCAGGTGCAATGTGCCCAGGAGCGTGTCTACAACCGGGGGGCTCAACCACGAGAGTTCCAACCAGGTGAGAAGTTCTTGGTGCTGATCCCTACAACGAAGAGTAAATTCCTGGCTACGTGGCATGGGCCCTACGACATCGTTGAGCGGGTAGGCGATCAACTATAAGGTCCGCCAACCGGGCCATAGAAAACCCCTCCAGCTGTACCATGTGAACTTACTGAAGAAATGGCACGCACACGAGGCGCTGTGCGTAACGTAGACCTTGCCACAGTAGGGCCCGCCCTCTGTTGAATTTGCAATGGGGGAAGACCTCAGCCCGACCCAACGAAAAGAGCTCAGAGAGTTGGTCCAGCAGAATACAACCGTGTTCTCCGAGGTGCCGGGGCGCACGGATCTCGTGGAACATCATATCCACACACGTCCGGGAGAAAAAGTGCATAAACGGTCATACCGGATACCAGAAGGTACTGGAGGAGTCCCACAGTGAGTAGTCTAGCCCTATCGTGCTGGTTCCAAAACCGGACGGAACCGTCCGCTTCTGCAATGACTTCCGGGGCCTGAACGAGGTCAGTAAGTTTGATGCCTACCCCATGCCCTGGGTGGACGAACTGATTGACCGCTTGGGGATGGCGAGATATGTCAGCACCTTGGACCTGACGAAGGGGTACTGGCAGGTGCCACTGGCAGCGGCCTCTCAGGAGAAGACTGCCTTCTCCACTCCGGGGGGGCTATACCACTACCGGGTTCTGCCTTTCGGGCTCCACGAGGCACCAGCGACCATTCAGCGACTCAAGGACCGCGTCTTGCGGCCGCACAGTGAGTACGCAGCTGCATATCTGGCAGACATAATTGTGCACAGTGACAGTTGGGAGTCACATCTTTGTAGGTTACAGGCAGTGGTTGATGCACTAAGGGATGCAGGTCTGACAGCGAACCCCCACAAGTGCAAGCTGGGCTACGCCGAGGTGGAGTACCTGGGCTATCAGATCGGGAGAGGAAATGTGAAGCCCCAAGAAAAAAAAATCGCTGCCATTAGGGGATGGCCGGTCCCCCGAACCAAGAGGCAGGTGAAGTCATTCCTGCGGTTAGCAGGATACTACAGTCGGTTTGTACCTAACTTTACCGCAATAGCTTCTCCCCTCACAGACTTAACGAAGGCACGACTACCCCAGACGGTGCTATTGACGGAGGACAGAGGAGGCATTCCAGGCCCTGAAGGATGCTCTATGTTCGCACCCGGTACTCGTCACCCCGGACTTCTCAAAAAACCTCCTGGTCCAGACAGACGCGTATGACACAGAAGTAGGGGCCATTTTGTCCCAAGAGCAGGAAGGCGAGGAGCACCCAATCATGTATGTCAGCAGGAAGCTCCTCCCGAGGGAGAAGAAGAAGAACTCGAATGTCGAGAAGGAGTGCCTCGCCGTGAAGTGGGCACTGGACACCCTCAAGTATTACCTCCTYGGGAGGAAGTTCACCCTGATCACTGACCATGCCCCGCTTGTGTGGATGGCAAGAGGTAAGGACACAAATGACTGTGTCACTCGCTGGTTCCTGTCCTTCTCTTTCTCTGTTGTCCACAGGTCGGGGGCCCAGCACGGCAATGCAGACGCCCTCTCCAGTAGCCCTGAGCATGCCTCCCTCCCTGTCAGGGCTAAGGGGGGGGGGGGGTATCCCAGGAGGTCTACCCCGGGGGACCGTGATAGAGGGGAGGTACGTGATGCGACGCTGGCTCCCTCTGCTGGGAGTACGTGAGCTGGGCACCCCAACACGGATAGCTCCAAGTGGAGGTAATTAGGGGAAAGTGCCAACCAGCCGTGGAGGCCAAATAAAAGGAGCACTGTGGCACACCGCGGGAGAGAACGAGGAGAGACCGTCACAGAGCAAAAGTGGAGAAGAAGGACCAAGCCAAACCTACGTAATTTTCTTTGTTATGTTAATTTTATGTCCTAGTAAAGTTGTTTTTGGGGACTAAATCCTCCCTGTCTCTGTGTTAATCTCTGCACGGGCAACCCAACACCCCACGGTTTAACACACCAGGAAATAGCAGTTCTTATTAGTGTAAAATGTGGATTTCAAAAGACATAAAATATAAGGTCTGGTGTCGTTTACCTTAAAAACACAAAAATATGTATCCTGAAAGGGAATTTTATGCATTTTAAACACTTTTTGTCAGTGGATGTAGGTGTTTTTGCCATGTCCCCAGGTGCTATTTATCAACTACTTCAACAAGAAATATAAGCCTAAAATAATAAAATTGATAGAATCTCTCCATTATTTTATAGTCCTAGTTAGTCTCTTTCAATTGTTTTTATGATTATTGTATTTATTTTATTTAAGATTTTCTGTGTGTCCGTGATATCACTTTCTACCAGGTTAGTTTGTGGTAATTCTCCATTTAAGAAAACCCCTTCCTACAATAACACTACATTCAGCTGTCCTAATTACTTTGGTTGGAAACCTGTGGTGCAAAGCTACATAAATATCTACAGTGCCTTCAGAAAGTATTCAGACCCCTTGACTTTTTCCACATTTTGTTACGTTACAGCCTGATTCTAACATGTATTACATTGTGTTTTTTTCCTCCTCAATCTACACACAATGTCTTATGACAAAGCAAAAACAGGTTTTTAGAAATGTTTGCTCATTTATAAAAAAAGAAATCGCATTTACATTAGTATTCAGACCCTTTACTCAGTACTTTGTTGATGCACCTTTGGCAGTGATTAGACTCAAGTCTTCTTGGGTATGACACTACAAGCTTGGCACACCTGTATTTGGGGAGTTTCTCCCATTCTTCTCTGCAGATCCTCTCAAGCTCTGTCAGGTTGGATGGGAAGCGTCGCTGCACAGCTATTTTCAGGTCTCTCCAGAGTTGTTCGATCGGGTTCAAGTACAAGCTCTCGCTGGGCCACTGAATGACATTCAGAGACTTGTCCCAAAGCCACTCCTGTGTTGTCTTGGCTGTGTGCTTAGGGTCATTGTCCTGTTGGAAGGTGAACCTTCGCCCCAGTTTGAGGTCCTGAGAGCTCTGGAGCAGGTTTTCATCTGTACTTTGCCTCGATCCTGACTAGTCTACCAGTCCCTGCCGCTGAAAAACATCCTCACAGCATAATTCTGCCACAGCCATGCTTCACTGTAGGGATGGTGCCATGTTTCTTTCAGGCGTGACGCTTGGCATTCAGGCCAACGAGTTCAATCTTGGTTTCACCAGACCAGAGAATCTTGTTTCTCATGGTCAGAGTCTTTAGGTATCTTTTGGMAAACTCCAAGTCTACTGTCATGTGCCTTTTACTGAGGAGTGGCTTTCACCTGGCCACTCTACCATAAAGGCCTGATTGGTGGAGTGCTGCAGAGATGGTTGTCCTTCTGGAAGGTTCTCCCATCTCCACAGAAGAACTCTAGAGCTATGTCAGAGTGACCATCGGGTTTTTGGTCATCTCCCTGAACAAGGCCCTTCTCCCCAGATTGCTCAGTTTGGCCGGGCAGCCAGCTCTAGGAAGAGTCTTGGTGGTTCCAAACTTCTTCCATTTAAGAATGATGGAGGCCACTGTGTTCTTGGGGACCTTCAATGCTGCAAAAATGTTTTGGTACCCTTCCCCAGATCTGTGCCTCGACACAATCCTGTCTCTGAGCTCTACGGACAATTCCTTCGACCTCATAGCTTGGTGTTTGCGCTGACATGCACTGTCAACTGTGGGACCTTATATAGACAGGTGTGTGCCTTTCCAAATCATGTCCAATCAATTGAATTTACCACAGGTGGACTCCAATCAAGTTGTAGAAACATCTCAAGGATGATCAATGGAAACAGGATGCAACTGAGCTCGATTTTGAGTSTCATAGCAAAGGATGTAAATACTTATGCAAATAAGGTATTTCTGTTTTTGATATTTAATACATTTGCAGACATTTCTAGAAACCTGTTTTCGCTTTGTCATTATGGGGTATTGTGTGTAGATTGCTGATGTGTTTTTATTTATTTAATCAATTTTAGAATAAGGCTGTAACATAACAAAATGTGGAAAAGGTCAAGGGGTCTGAATACTTTCTGAAGGCATTGTATTTGTCCATGTTTCATGTTGTTAGTTTGTATGTCCCACTCATACATTTCCACCCTGTTAGGCCAAATTATATAGAAAAAAAATCGAAATGTTAAAATATGTTTGATAGAGAAGTGTTCACCATTATGCTAGCTCAATCTCGCTTACTCACAGAGCAATGACTCATTTAGGCTCAACATTTCCACCCTGTTAGATTCCATCCACCCTGTTAGAATTATGCACAAATTGGAAAATGCACCCAAAAATCTGTGCCTGAGCTTGACCAGTATGTTTTTCTTAAAGTCAAACATGTCCTTTTTCTGATAGAATACAAAACAACCTTTTTCCCTCAAAGGTTTTGAGGTCCAAATGACCCAGCTACTCCAACCCTAATCTATTGCATCTGATTAAATAATGATGGTTGATAAACTGAATCAGGTTAGTTACAACTGGGGGTGAAGCAAAAACCTACAGGAAGGTAGCTTTTCAGGAACAGGGTTGGAGAGCCCTGACTTTGGACATCAACAGCCAGCCAGGGTTTTAATGTGTGTTTGGTCTTCGGTCTGTTGCGGGTAGAATAGCTCAGCCTCCTCATTGATAGCCCCTACTTTAGTGAACTTGCACAACACATTGCAAGCCAAGAAATAACAAATTGCAGTAGTCTATAGCCTACATCTTTTGACTAACAATGCACGGTGGTTGACACACCTACCTATGTCCCTCCCATCTCACTCTTTGCTGTGAAAGATGAGATAGTTTGTGTTTTTTTATTTATTTAACTAGGCAAGTCAGTTAAGAACAAATTCTTATTGACAATGACAGCCTACCCCGGCCAAACCCTAACAACACTGAGCCAGTTGTGCGCCACCCTATTCGACTCCCAATCACAGCTGGTTGTGATACAGCCTGGAATCAAACCAGGTTCTGTAGTGACCCCTCTAACACTGAGATGTAGTGCATTAGACCGCTGCGCCACACGGGAGCCCGAAGTAGACTACGGCAAATAGTTTCCTCCATTGCAAAAATACTGAATCTTAGGAGTCAAGCTTGACGCCCAGAAATGCAAGTCGACCGCCAAGGAGTTGAGGAATCGATTATTTTGGAGTCGACTCCTCACCACTACCTAAAGCACACCGATGCCGCATTTTATATCACTGCATGATAAAAGTGGAGGGGACAAAAATGAAATTTCAGAATATGGTTGGGGTGGTCATGTCCCCCATCCCCAATGAAAGTTGTGCCCCTCAGTACAATGCAGTTGCAGCATATAATGATAATATATGAAAGTATATACATTAGTAGTGCAGTAAGGTGACAGAACTATTGCATTGGTCCGGTAGACAAAACTGACTTCAGTGTGTAAAGAATATGAATAAATGGTAAGTGTGTGGTAGGGTGCAGGAGTCAGCCCAGAGTTCAGCTGTTGGGGCAGTCTGGTGGCTTGGGGTAGAGACTGGCTTTGAGACAGGTGGTCCGAGACTTGATGTTGACCTGGGCGTAAGGAAGGCGGCAAATAGCAAGCGGGACGACATTTTTTGTTATCTGGGAAGCTGCTTACTAATCTGCCTCCACCTACCTAGTAAAGTAGCCTATGATGTTAGACTCTGAAAAACATATACGTTTTACATAGCACTGAGCACGAGAATGGTTAAAACGCAGTTTTCCATTGTTTAGCTAGCTAAATAACTGATGGTGGAAATGAACGGCTGAGATAAGATTCGTTGCATTTAGTGGAAGCATGGAAATGAAAGGTTCGTAGTTAAACATTTTTCCATTTCCCGTAGCTAGCTAACTACCAGTACTGTACCAAACAATCTAACGTTAGCTAGCTAATATGTTTCCCCTCAAAGAATAAGTATGTCGTTGGACGCCGATGTATTTCTAAAACAATATGCGCAAACATGCCTTGTAGCTCATTTCAGTCATCACTTATTTTAGCATCTCTAACAAACTTGTACGATGATAGTTGGCAACACCAGTGTTTTTCAACAAATATTACGGTGAGGGGCCTTTGTTTCTAAGCGGTGCTTGATATTGACCAATTAGCAACCTCGATTTTAGCTACCGCTARCTAACTTGGTTAGCCAGGCCTGGTCAAGCAGACCGACTTTGTTATCTAGCTACACTTTCCATTTAGTTATCCATGAGTTATACCATCATGGTATTGTTACTAGTTAACCAGTTGTTAAGTTGTAATTTTGATAGCTATCGCGCAGACGTTAGCTAGCTATCTAATTAACTAGCTTTCTAGCTAGCATGAAGCAATGCTAGCAAGGCAGAATACAGCTTCACCAGCTAGCTATAAATGTCGCTAGCTAACAGCCCGTATCAACAGCGCCTGCCTTTGACTTGGTATTGAGGACACGGGCTAGTTAGCTATTTTGAATCTCGCTGGTTAACTTCAAAACCAGCTAACGTTGCTAGCCAACAAAAACATAAGAACCGAATCTGGGCCAAATCAAGGATGACATCTTCTGGCTCATATTGTCAAATTAATCGTAGGCGGACAGACAATACCTCAGTCTTCACATTTGATATTTCAGTTCTGATTTTTTTTAAAGACCGGTCGTTGTCTGGCTAGCAATGCTCCTCGACTAGCTAGCTAACATTCGCTAGTTTTGCCTGAAATATGTGGCATTATATAGTAAAATGGGGCACATCAAATTACATTAATAAAGCCCTAAAAAGTAGTTACATGTGGGATGCCTGATGATCAAGGTAAACGTTGATCATTTTGAGAACTAACTTCCGCTAGTTAGCTAGCTAGCTCAAGAATATCAGACTACCTGTGTCATTTGACAGTAAGTCATAGCTACATCATCATAAAAAAATGCTAACATACATGGAATAGAATTAACTTATTCTGACCATTTCTGTTGGCTATTATCTGGGCATTGCTTGATCTGTGGCCATATCAGGTCAATGCTGCTATTTGAAAGACACTTCAGTTCAGGAACGTTTTGTAACCTTTATTTAACTAGGCAAGTCAGTTAAGAACAAATTATTATTTACAATAACGGCCTACACTGGCCAAACCCGGATGACGCTGGGCCAATAGTGCGCAGCCCTATGGGACTCCCAATCACACCGGTTGTGACACAGCCTGGAATCGAACCAGTGCCTTAGACCGCTGTGCCGCTTGGGAGCCCATTAGTTTTATATCAAACTAATTGTTGATTGGTTCCAACAAATGTCTGAATGTTCTGTCCTCAGAGTGGGGCCTCCATACTGGACCATGAAGCAGTCAGTGATGAACTAGGTCCTAGGGAACACTGAATCATTCCTATTAATTAGATCACCCTGTCTGAGAGGTGCACACATGGGATACTATCAATAGCATGACATGGGGATCCCTAATAAATATTTGTATTTATTATGGATCTCCATTAGTTCCTGCCAAGGCAGCAGCTACTCTTCCTGGGGTTTATTATGGATCCCCATTAGTTCCTGCCAAGGCAGCGGCTACTCTTCCTGGGGTTTATTATGGATCCCCATTAGTTCCTGTCAAGGCAGCAGCCACTCTTCCTGGGGTTTATTATGGATCCCCATTAGTTCCTGCCAAGGCAGCGGCTACTCTTCCTGGGGTTTATTATGGATCCCCATTAGTTCCTGTCAAGGCAGCAGCCCACTCTTCCTGGGGTTATTATGGATCCCCATTAGTTCCTGCCAAGCAGCAGCTACTCTTCCTGGTTTATTATGATCCCCATTAGTTCCTGTCAAGGCAGCAGCTACTCTTCCTGGGGTTTATTAGGATCCCCATTAGTTCCTGCCAAGGCAGCAGCTACTCTTCTTGGGGTTTATTATGAATTCCCATTAGCTGTTGCCAAGGCAGCAGATACTCTTCCTGGGGTTTATTATGGATCCCCATTAGCTGCTACTCTTCCTGGGGTCCAAACATTTTTAAAGCACTTACATTACATATAAAACAAAAGATAAAACAGTACATCATATAAAATTACTGCACTACTACATATCTACAATACAATATGTTTGATACCACCATGCAACAATGTGTGCATATGCATGTACTTTTGTGTGTCTCTTCACACTCCCCGTTGTTCCATAAGGTGTATTTTTATGTTTTTATTTTATCTGATTCTACTGCTTCCATCAGTTACTTGACGTTGAATAGAGTTCCATGTAGTCATGGCTCTATGTAGTACTGTGCACATCCCGTAGTCTGTTCTGGACTTGGGGACTGTGAAGAGACCTCTGGTGGCATGTCCTGAGGGGTATGCATGGATGTCTGAGCTGTGTGCAAGTATTTTAAACAGACAGCTTGGTACATTCAGTTTGTCAACGCCTCTTACAAAAACAAGTAATGATGAAGTCAATCTCTCTTCCACTTTGAGCCATGAGAGATTGACATGCATGTCATTGTTAGCTTTCTGTTTACTTTTAAGGGCCAGCCATGCTGCCCTGTTCTGAGACAACTGCAATTTTCCCAAGTCCCTCTTTGTGGCTGCTGAACAGTAGTCTAGGTGCGACAAAACTAGGGCCTGTAGGACCTGCCTTGTTGATAGTGTTAAGAAAGTAGAGCAGCGCTTTATTATGGACAGACTTCTCCCCATCTTAGCTACTGTTTTATCAATATGTTTTGACCATAATAGTTTACAATACAGGGTTACTCCAAGCAGTTTAGTCACCTCAACTTGCTCAATTTCCACATTATTCATTACGAGATATAGTTGAGGTTTAGGGTTTAGTGAATGATTTATCCCAAATACAATGCTTTTAGTTTTGGAAATATGTAGAACTAACTTATTCCTTGCTACCCATTCCGAAACTAACTGCAGCTCTTTAAGTGTTACAGTCATTTCAGTTGCTGTAGTAGCTACGTGTATAGTTGAGTCATCCGCATACATAGACATACTGGCTTTACTCGTTTAGTAAAGATTGAAAAAAGTAAGGGGCCAGGTCTGATTTCTTACCAACGTATCCTCATTTTAGATCTGTAGTTTACAATTTCTTAGCAATGTTAGCAAATATGTCACTAGGCATGTATCCAGTTATTCACAATGTGTATTTGTATTACTGTCTCACTTGTCTAAATTAAAATAGTATGTACAGGCAAATAAGAAACAGAAGTTAGAAAGTGACAGGTGAAATAGTCTAGCAAAATCAGTGTTGTCTTCCAGGCGTGTCTAGAGTGGTGGCAGGTCTGTTGAGACAGGCCATGAAACAACTAGCTAGATGCTGAGGAGACAGGCCATGAAACAACTAGCTAGATGCTGAAGAGACAGGCCATGAAACAACTAGCTAGATGCTGAGGAGACAGGCCATGAAACAACTAGCTAGATGCTGAGGAGAAGTTGATCGGGCCCTGAAACAACTAGCTTAGATGCTGAGGAGATGAACAGCCATGAACAACTAGCTGATGCTGAGGAGACAGGCCATGAAACAACTAGCTAGATGCTGAGGAGACAGGCCATGAAACAACTAGCTAGATGCTGAGGAGACAGGCCATGAAACAACTAGCTAGATGCTGAGGAGACAGGCCATGAAACAAACTAGCTAGATGCTGAGGAGACAGGCCATGAAACAACTAGCTAGATGCTGAGGAGACAGGCCATGAAACAACTAGCTAGATGCTGAGGAAGACAGGCTGCATGAAACAACTAGCTAGATGCTGAGGAGACAGGCCATGAAACAACTAGCTAGATCGCTGAGGAGACAGGCCATGAAACAACTAGCTAGATGCTAGAGGAGACAGGCAATGAAACAACTAGCTAGATGCTGAGGGACAGGCCATGAAACAACTAGCTAGATGCTAAGGAGACAGGCCATGAAACAACTAGCTAGATGCGAGGAAAAAGGAGACAGCCATGAAACAACTAGCTAGATGCTGAGGAGCAGGCCATGAAACAACTAGCTAGATGCTGAGGAGACAGGCCATGAAACAACTAGCTAGATGCTGAGGAGACAGCCGTGAAACAACTAGCTAGATGCTGAGGAGACAGGCCGTGAAACAACTAGCTAGATGCTGAGGAAGAACAGGCCGTGCACACTAGCTGATGCTGAGGGACAGGCGTGAAACAACTAGCTGATGCTGAGGAGACAGGCCGTGAAACAACTAGCTTGATGCTGAGGAGACAGGCCGTGAAACAACTAGCTAGATGCTAAGGAGACAGGCCGTGAAACAACTAGCTAGATGCTAAGGAGACAGGCCGTGAAACAACTAGCTAGATGCTGAGGAGACAGGCCGTGAAACAACTAGATAGATGCTAAGGAGACAGGCCGTGAACAACTGCTAGATGCTGAGGAGACAGGCCGTGAAACAACGCTAGATGCTAAGGAGACAGGCCATGAAACACTAGCTAGATGCTGAGGAGACAGGCCATGAAACAAACTAGCTAGATGCTGAGGAGACAGGCCATGAAACAATAGCTAGATGCTGAGGAGACAGGCTGAAACAACTACTAGATGCTGAGGAGACAGGCCGTGAAACAACTAGCTAGATGCTGAGGAGACAGGCCATGAAACAACTAGCATAGATGCTGAGGAGACAGGCGTGAAACAACTAGCTAGATGCTGAGGAGACAGGCGTGAAACAACTAGCTAGATGCTAAGGAGACAGGCATGAAACACTAGCTAGATGCTGAGGAGACAGTTGAGACAGCCAGAAACAACTAGCTAGATGCTGAGGAGACAGGCCATGAAACAACTAGCTAGATGCTGAGGGACAGGCCATGAACAACTAGCTAGATGCTGAGGAGACAGGCCATGAAACAACTAGCTAGATGCTGAGGAGACAGGCCATGAAACAACTAGCTAGATGCTGAGGAGACAGGCCATGAAACAACTAGCTAGATGCTGAGGAGACAGGCCATGAAACAACTAGCTAGATGCTGAGGAGACAGGCATGAAACAACTAGCTAGATGCTGAGGAGACAGGCCATGAAACAACTGCTAGATGCTGAGGAGACAGGCCATGAAACAACTAGCTAGATGCTGAGGAGACAGGCCATGAAACAACTAGCTAGATGCTGAGGAGACAGGCCATGAAACAACTAGCTAGATGCTAAGGAGACAGGCCATGAAACAACTAGCTAGATGCTGAGGAGACAGGCATGAAACAACTAGCTAGATGCTAAGGAGACAGGCCATGAAACAACTAGCTAGATGCTGAGGAGACAGGCCATGAAACAACTAGCTAGATGCTAGAGGAGACAGGCCATGAAACAACTAGCTAGATGCTGAGGAGACAGGCCATGAAACAACTAGCTAGATGCTGAGGAGACAGGCCGTGAAACAACTAGCTAGATGCTAGGAGACCAGGCCGTGAAACAACTAGCTAGATGCTGAGGAGACAGGCCGTGAAACAACTAGCTAGATGCTGAGGAGACAGGCCGTGAAACACTAGCTAGATGCTGAGGAGACAGGCCGTGAACACACTAGCTTGATGCTGAGGAGACAGGCCGTGAAACAACTAGCTAGATGCTAAGGAGACAGGCCGTGAAACAACTAGCTAGATGCTAGAAGGACAGGCCGTGAAACAACTAGCTAGATGCTGAGGAGACAGGCCGTGAAACAACTAGATAGATGCTAAGGAGACAGGCCGTGAAACAACTAGCTAGATGCTGAGGAGACAGGCCGTGAACAACTAGCTAGATGCTAAGGAGACAGGCCATGAAACAACTAGCTAGATGCTGAGGAGACAGGCCATGAAACAACTAGCTAGATGCTGAGGAGACAGGCATGAAACAACTAGCTAGATGCTGAGGAGACAGGCCTTGAAACAACTAGCTAGATGCTGAAGGAGACAGGCCGTGAAACAACTAGCTAGATGCTGAGGAGACAGGCCATGAAACAACTAGCTAGATGCTGAGGAGACAGGCCGTGAAACAACTAGCTAGATGCTGAGGAGACAGGCAGTGAAACAACTAGCTAGATGCTAAGGAGACAGGCCGATGAAACAACTAGCTAGATGCTAGGGACAGGACAGGCCATGAACAACTAGCTAGATGCTGAGGAGAGCAGGCCATGAAACAACTAGCTAGATGCTGAGGAGACAGGCCATGAAACAACTAGCTAGATGCTGAGGAGAACAGGCCATGAAACAACTAGCTAGATGCTGAGGAGACAGTTGAGACAGGCCATGAAACAACTAGCTAGAGCTGAGGAGCAGTTGAGACAGCATGAAACAATAGCTAGATGCTGAGACAGTTGAGACAGGCCATGAAACAACTAGCTAGATGCTGAGGGAGAGGCCATGAAACAACTAGCTAGATGCTGAGGAGACAGGCCATGAAACAACTAGCTAGATGCTGAGGAGACAGGCCATGAAACAACTAGCTAGATGCTGAGGAGACAGGCCATGAAACAACTAGCCGGATGCTGAGGAGACAGTTGAGATTAGGGGTGCGTCCCAATATTATCTCCTTTCACCCAAAGTGTGCTTTATTTAACCAGGCAAGTCAGTTAAGAACAAATTCTTATTTACAATGACGGCCTACCCCGGCCAAACCCGGACGATGCTGGGCCAATTGTGCGCCACCCTATGGGACTCCCAATCATGGCCGGTTGTGATACAGCCTGGATTCAAACCAGGGTGTCTGTAGTGACACCTCTAGCACTGAGATGCAGTGCCTTAGACCGCTGCGCCACTAGTCATTTCAAAATAACCATACATTGAACAATAACAATAAGCATAGAGGACATGTCCCTCATCTTATGGCAGGCAGCAATGTAGTGCGCTGCCAACCCACAGCTCTCTGCGTCCTCCCCCAACAGGACGGGTAGCCTATCCTCATCAGAGAGGTCTTTGAAACCTTGAATAAGGGTTTCAAATTTGGGGAAATTACACTCTCTAATTGTTTTACATTTTGTCAGGAAATGCAGCTCTGTCTCAGGTTCTGCTGTGGTTGCACAGCCTTTCCTCTACAGGGAGCCAGGTTTTCCTGTGTTTACCCTTCTCAATGGCAAGGCTGTGCTCACTGAGCCTGTACTTTGTTTTTCTAAGGTTCTGTTCAGTAACCATGGTCAAATAGTTTGCCACGGTGTACTGTCAATTTAGGGCCAGATAGCACTGCATTTTGCTTTGTGCTTGTATTTCCCAATAAGTAATGTATTTTGGGGGGGGCTATGTTGTAATTTGGTTTATTGTTCATGTTCTGGTCCTGAGGCTTCAGTGTGTTAGTAGAACAGGTTTGTGAACTCAGGACCAGCTGGATGAGGGGACTCTTTTCTTTGCTCAGCTCTTGGCATTGCAGGGCTTGGTAATGATATGAGAGGGGGTCACTGTATTTTAGATGTTTCCAAAACTAAATGGCTCTTTTTTGAGTTTTTATTATTAGTGGATATTGGCCTAATTCTGCCCTGCATGCATTGTTTGTAGTTTTCCTCTGGACATGTAGGAGAATCTTATAGAGCTCTGCATGCAGGGTTTCAATGGGGGGGGTTTCCCATTTGGTGAAATCTTGTTTTAGTAGGTATTAATAGGTATTTCAATTTCAATTAGTTTTTTAATGGTGTAGATTGCCCTGCGTGCTTTCTTGCTTTTTTGGTTCTGAGTGTACGTTTATAGAGTTTTAAAGTCTCACAGTAATGAAGGCGTAATTCCCCATTATTTGGGTCTCTGTGCTTTTGGTTGGATAGTGTTCTAGTTTTTTTCCTTATAATTTTACAATCTGCATCAAACCAGTTGTCATCTGTGGTCTTTTTATTTTTATCAATTTCAATTGTGCTTCTTTTGCCATTTGCCTGAATATATTGTTGATGTTTTTACTGCTAGATGGATGCCTTCTTTACTGTGAGTGAATGTGCTATCCAGAAAGTTATCTAAGAGTGTTTGAATATTTTGGTTACAGGTTGCTTTCTGGTATTCTTCTGTGCTGTTTTAGGCCCATCTGTGTGAATTTCAGATGTACAGCTTACTGGGCTGTGAATGTGTGGTTGTTTCCATGTCTGTTCTTTTGAGGAACAACGTAATTTGGCTGTGATCAGACAGAGGTGTTAGTGTCTTCATGGTGAATGAGCTGAGAGAGAAAGGGTCAATGTCTGTAATCATATAGTCTACTGTACTGTGGCCAAGAGGTGAGCAATAGGTGAGCAGTCTGGAGGTGGTGTAGCTGGGGGACTGCTCCTTCAGCTCAGTAACCCATACCTCTAACAGAGCCAGCCTGTCTCTCAGCAGTCTGGAGGTNACAGAGCCAGCCTGTCTGGAGGTGGTGTAGCTGGGGGACTGCTCCTTCAGCTCAGTAACCCATACCTCTAACAGAGCCAGCCTGTCTCTCAGCAGGCTGATGGTAGTGTGGTCTAGGCTCTGGTGGTCGTAGGCAGGCAGGGGTGAGGATAGACCTGTTGTCTGGGTCTGTGCCTGGGCACCTGCTGTTGGGGTGCCTGAGGTGAGGGGAGAGGTCGGGGTGCTGTCCTTGTCCTTTTTGGTTTCCTCCATCTATCCCAGGGTGGGGAAGTCCTGCACAAAAGAGCTGAGTGCAGCCCCACTGCCCTGGACCATGACAGTGCTGGTCTTTATGCCCTGGACCATGACAGTGCTGGTCTTTATGCCCTGGACCATGACAGTGCCGTTCTGGTACATGTTTCCCGTCAGAAACCTGTTTTCCTGGTCCCTATCGCTGTCCTGAAACATGTGGATTTGCCTTCCCTTGCAGAGGCCTTTCTTTGTTATACAGCTGAAATGCCTGGTTACAGCTGTATGCCAGGCAGTAGTGTTGTCTGTGTAAAATAACAGGTTTGTAACGGTCCTGTTTTGTGAGCAGTCGGCAAACAAAGTTTCTGTGTTCTCCCTCTGAATTCTGTGTTTAAAATGGATTCTTCTCTGATTTGATTTATGCTGGAAATTCCCCCCAAAAAGGTGGGGAAAGTCAGTTTCTGCTGCTGCTGTCAGCTGCCTCAGCGGCCATGTTGCTAAGGTTACCAGCAGTAAACAGTTGGAGCTAGACGCTAAGCTAGCTGACAGATTTGAATTTGGCTAGCTAGCACGATGAAGATTGACAGAGTGAGTTAAAAGACCAGGATTTTTCTCCTGGGTTGCTCTTCGGTTGTACAATTTGATTAAATATATATTTTTTGCGAATTTAACCAGAAATTTATAACATGTAAGGAGCTGTTCTTCTGCATGACTTCTCTCTGTCTGTCTCTCTCAATTCAGTTCAAGGGGCTTTATTGACATGGGAAACATATGTTAACATTGCCAAAGCAAGTGAGGTAGAAAATATACAAAAGTGAAATAAAAATKAACAGTTAACATTACACTCACAGAAGTTTCAAAAGAATAAAGACATTACAAATGTCATATTATGTATATATACAGTGTTGTAACGATGTACGAATGGTTAAAGTACAAAAGGGAAAATAAATAAGCATAAATATGGGTTGTATTTGCAATGGTGTTTGTTCTTCACTGGTTGGCCTTTTCTTGTGGCAACAGGTCACAAATCTTGCTGCTGTGATGGCACACTGTGTAATTTCACCCAGTAGATATGGGAGTTTATCATAATCGGGTTTGTTTTCAAATTCTTTGTGGGTCTGTGTAATCTGAGGGAAATATGTGTCTMTAATATGGTCATACATTTGGCAGGAGGTTAGGAAGTGCACCTCAGTTTCCACCTCATTTTGTTGGCAGTGTGCACATAGGCAGACCTGGCTCTCAAGAGAAGACAGGCTATGGCGGCCTTTCTCAATAGCAAGGCTATGCTCACTGAGTCTGTGCATAGTCAAAGCTTTCCTTCAGTTTGGGTCAGTCACAGTGGTCAGGTTTTCTGCCACTGTGTACTCTCTGTTTAGGGCCAAATAGCATTATAGCCTGCTCTGTTTTTTTGTTAATTCTTTCCAATGTGTCAAGTAATTATCTTTTTGTTGTCTTATGATTTGGTTGGGTCTTATTGTGTTGCGGTCCTGGGGCTCTGTGGGGTCTTTTTGTGTTTGTGAACAAGCCCCAGGACCAGCTTGCTTATAGGGGACTCTTCTCCAGGTTCATCTCTCTGTAGGTGATGGCTTTGTTATGGAAGGTTTGGGAATCGCCTCCTTTTAGGTGGTTGTAGAATTTAATGGCTCTTTTCTGGATTTGGATCATTAGCGGGTATCGGCCTAATTCTGCTCTGCATTATTTGGTGTTCTACNCATTAGCGGGTATCGGCCTAATTCTGCTCTGCATTATTTGGTGTTCTACGTTGTACACGGAGGATATTTTTGCAGAATTCTGCATGCAGAGTCTCAATTTGGTGTTTGTCCCATTTCGTGAATTCTTGGTTGGTGAGCGGACTCCAGACCTCACAACCATAAAGGGCAATGGGTTCTATAACTCATTCAAGTATTTTTAGCCAGATCCTAATTGGTATGTTGAATTTTATCTTCCTTTTGATCGCATAGAATGTTCTTCTTGCCTTGCCTCTCTTGTGTTTGTGGTCCTGGCGACTGGACCTTTTTTGGAACACCATTATTTAGGTCTTACTGAGATTTACTGTCAGGGCCCAGGTCTGGCAGAATCTGTGCAGAATATCTAGGTGCTGTTGTAGGCCCTCCTTGGTTTGGTGACAGAAGCACCAGATCATCAGCAAACAGTAGACATTTGACTTCAGATTCTAGTGGGGTAAGGCTGGGTGCTCTCTCTCACTCTCTGTCTGTCTCCTGGCACTCTCTGTCTGTCTCCTGGCTCTCTGTCTGTCTCCTGGCTCTCTCTGTCTGTCTCTGTCTGTCTCTCTGGCTCTCTCTGTCTGTCTCTCTGGCTTTCTCTGTCTGTCTCTCTGGCTCTCTCTGTCTGTCTCTCTGGCTCTCTCTGTCTGTCTCTGGCTCTCTGTCTCTCACTCTCTGTCAAATTCAAGCTGCTTTATTGGCATGAAAAACATTGCATCAATATTGCCATAACAACAATGTAAACAATATACATTGTAATAAAATAATAAAGTATAACAAATAATAATATAAAATGGTAGTTAATAATAATAATAATAATAATAATAATAATAAAAAACGGTAACAGTCAAAAGTAGAATAAATAGTATAATTATACAATAGTATAATAAATATAAAAAGCTAAACATGGAAAATGAAACTATAACTGTCATTCTCACCATGACATAAGTACTAAAACTACCATCATTACTACTACTACCACCACCATCAGTAAACTGCTATCATTACCATCATCATTACTACTACTACCACCACCATCACTAAACTGCTATCATTACCATCATCATTACTACTACTACCACCACCATCACTAAACTGCTATCATTATCATCATTACTACTACTACCACCACCATCACTAAACTGCTATCATTACTACTACTACCACCACCATCACGAAACTGCTATCATTACCTTCATCATTACTACTACTACCACCACCATCACGAAACTGCTATCATTACCTTCACCCCTACTACCCGTACCACTACTATTTGGAATAATAATCTCAAATCAAATTTTATTGGTCATATACACATGGTTAGCAGATGTTAATGTGAGTGTAGCGAAATGCTTGTGCTTCTAGTTCCGACCATGCAGTAATATCTAACAAGTAATCTAACAATTTCACAACAACTACCTTATACACACAAGTGTAAAGGAATGAATAAGAATATGTACATAAAAATAAATGGATGAGCGATGGCCGAATGGCATAGGCAAGATGCAGTAGATGGTATAGAGTACAGTATATACATATGAGATGAGCAATGTAGGGTATGTAAACATTATATAAAGTGGCATTGTTTAACCTTTCTGGTGCAGGCGTTCCGCTAGCGACCCACCTCGACAACATCCGGTGAAATTGCAGAGCGCGAAATTCAAATTAGAGAAATCTAAATATTTAACATTCATGAAAATACAAGTGTCATACATCAAAATAAAGCTTAACTTTTTACTGCTGAAATCCCGTTAACGGGATCGATATGACAACAGCCAGTGAAAGTGCAGGGCGCCAAATTCAAACAGAAATCTCATAATTAAAATTCCTCAAACATAYAAGTATTATACACCATTTTAAAGATAAACTAGTTGTTAAACCCACCACAGTGTCCGATTTCAAAAAGGCTTTACGACGAAAGCATACCATGCGATTATGTTAGGTCAGCACCTAGTCACAGAAAAACACAGCCATTTTTCCAGCCAAAGAGAGGAGTCACAAAAAGCAGAAATAGAGATAAAATTTATCACCCTTAAACCTTTGATGATCTTATCATCAATGACACTCATAGGACTTCATGTTACACAATACAGTATGTTTTGTTCGATAAAGTTCATATTGTATCCAAAAATCTCAGTTTACATTGGCGCGTTATGTTCAGTAATGTTTTGCTTCCAAAACATCTGTGATTTTGCAGAGAGCCACATCAATTTACAGAAATACTCATAATAAACATTGATAAAGATACAAGTGTTATACATGGAATTATAGATAAACCTCTCCTTAATAGCAACCGCTGTGTCAGATTTCAAAAAAGTCTTTACGCAAAAAGCACACCATGCAATAATCTGAGTACAGCGCTCAGAGACCAAAACAAGCCATACAGATATCCGCCATGTTGTGGAGTCAACAGAAGTCAGAAATAGCATTATACATTTTCACTTACCTTTGATGATCTTCATCAGAATGCACTCCCAGGAATCCCAGTTCCACAAAAAAGTGTTTTGTTCGATAAAGTCCATAATTTAGTCCAAATACCTCCTTTTTGTTCGTGCGTTTAGTTCCAAAATCCAAATTCATGAGGCCGAGCACTAGGTCCAGACGAAAAGTCAAAAAGGTCTATTACAGTTCGTAGAAACATGTCAAACGATGTATAGAATCAATCTTAGGATGTTTTTAACATAAATCTTCAATAATGTTTTCAAACCGGAGAATTCCTTTGTCTTCAGAAATGCAATGGAACGCAGCTAACTCTCCACTGGTGCGCCGGACTGAGCTCATGGCATTCTGCCAGACCTCTTAGCAATCAGCTCTTATTCTTTCCCCTTCACAGTAGAAGCCGTGAACAAGTGTTCTAAAGACTGTTGACATCTAGTGGAAGCCTTAGAAATGCAATCGGACCAAATTTTACACTGTATATTGGATAGGCAAAGACTTGAAAAACCTACAAACCTCAGATTTCCCACTTCCTGGTTGGAATTTTCTCAGGGTTTTGCCTGCCATATGAGTTCTGTTATACTCACCGAGCATCATTCAAACCATTTTTAGAAACTTCAGAGTGTTTCTATCCATAACTACTATAATAATGCAACTATACTATTCTGGGCCTAAGTAGCAGGCAGTTTAACTCTGGGCACCTTAATCATCCAACCTACTCAATACTGCTCCCAGCCATAAGAAAGTTAATCCGGACCGCTCTGCGTGGTCAGATTTTAAAAAGGCTTTACGCGGAAAGCACACCATGCGATTATCTG
This sequence comes from Salvelinus sp. IW2-2015, assembly GCF_002910315.2. Lineage (NCBI taxonomy): Eukaryota > Metazoa > Chordata > Actinopteri > Salmoniformes > Salmonidae > Salvelinus > Salvelinus sp. IW2-2015. The sequence continues at coordinate 105,273 of NW_019943560.1, forward strand.
AGTTCAGCGCCCCGCATACAAAAGCATGAAAAAGATTTTTTCAACCAGTCAGCTGCGCCACGAAAGTCAGAAATAGTGATAAAATAAATGCCTTAACTTTGAAGATCTTCTTCTGTTGGCACTCCAAAAGGTCCCACTACATCACAAAATGGTATTTTGATTCAAAAGCTATCTATTTATATCCCTAAAAACTCAGTTTAGCTGGCCCGCTCATTCCCAATAATCCACCGGTTTTCCAAAAATGCATACATGAATCCCAAATGTACCAATAAACTTCTCCAAAATCAAACAACGTTATAATCAACCTCAGGTACCCTAATACGTAAATAAACGATCAAATTTAAGACGGGAGAATCGTTAATGTCTTTACCGGAGCACTAAACAAAAAGAACGCACTCTCATTCACGCTCATTAAAACACTACAGCAAAAATGGGGACCACTTAGAAAAACTACAAATTCTATCAATTTGTCCAAAACAAGCCTCTGAAAACTCTTCTCTAAAGACTGTTGACACTCTAGTGGAGCCCTAGGAAACTGCAATCCTGGGAGGTTTTCGCCTCATAATAAACATGACAGCCATGGAAACAGTGGTAAAGTTGGAAAAAAATTATAATTTTTGGGATGATTTGTCCTCGGGTTTTCGCCTGCCATATCAGTTCTGTTATACTCACAGACAATATTTTAACAGTTTTAGAAACTTTAGAGTGTATTCTATCCAAATCTACCAATTATATGCATAACCTAGCTTCTGGGAGATATACACGACTGTGATTATAATCGAAGAGAATTCTCTTGGTAGATAATACGGTCGGCATTTGATTGTAAGGAATTCTAGGTCAGGTGAACAAAAGGACTTGAGTTCCTGTATGTTGTTATGATCACACCACTACTCGTTAATCATAAGGCATACACCCCCGCCCTTCTTCTTACTAGAGAGATGTTTGCTTCTGTCTGCGCGATGCGTGAAGAAACCAGGTGGCTGTACCAGACTTACGGCGCCGACAGAGATGGCCGCCTCGCTTCGCGTTCTTAGGAAACTATGCAGTATTTTGTTTTTTATGTATTATTTCTTACACTGTTACCCCAGGAAATCTTAAGTCTTATTACATACAGCCGGGAGGAACTATTGGATATGAGCAATGTCAACTTACCAACTTTATGACCAGGAATACGACTTTCCCGAAGCGGATCCTCTGTTTGGCCCACCACCCACGATCCCAGCAGGCGACTCAAAACAACGGCGGTGCAGACGGAGAGGTCTTCTGGTCAGGCTCCGTAGACGGGCACATCGCCCACCGCTCCCATGTATACTACTCGCCAATGTCCAGTCTCTTGACAGCAAGGTAGACGAAATCCGAGCAAGGGTTGCCTTCCAGAGAGACATCAGAGATTGTCACATTCTCTGTTTCACGGAAACATGGCTCACTCGGGATACGTTATCAGAGTCGGTACAGCCACCTGGTTTCTTCACAACAACAATAATAATAATACTAATAATAACTAAGTTACTGTTTACTATGCACATTATTATTATTTATTCAGTGTCCAGTTATTATTCAGTGTCCCTCAGGCTGTGGCAGGCAAATACATATTTGGCTGCAAGAGGAGCCATTGGTCCTTCGCCCATGAGTATTTTTAGTTTTTCCTCTGGGTTTAATAAGTTGAAATTTTGAATAAATGTATTAATTTCTGTGAATAATGAATCTCTTGGTGAGGAATATTTCTCAGAGTAAAGGAGAAAGTGAATCTCTGTTTCTACCTCCCCTGTTCGGCAGTGACCACATACCCGCTCCTCTTTGGGGAGCCATGTCTTTTTATGTCTGCTGGTTTCTATTGCCAATCGGTGGTCACTCAGCCTGTACTTGGTAAGGATCTGTCTCTGCTTCGTATCTCTGACAGAGTAGAGATAATCAGCCAATTCATATTCTCTGTTTAGGGCCAAATAGCAATTTAGTCGACTTTGGGATTTTGTTTCATTTTTCTGCATTTTCATTACCACTGGAAAGCGGCCCAATTCTGCCCTACATGCATTAGTTGGTGTATTTCTTTGGACTTCTTTAGAATTTTCCAACAGAATTCTGCATGTAGGGCTTCAATTGGATGTGTCTACCACATTTTAAAGTCCAGTTTATTGAGTGGCCCCCAAACCTCACTTCCTTTGAGGTAGTGAGGTAGGATTACACTCTCAAATATTTTGATCCAAATTCTAAATGGTTTGTTGATTTTGAATAATTTCATACAATGCTCTGCGGGCTTTTTCTTTCAGTGCATTCACTGGGCTCCAGAGTGGCGCAATGGTCTAAGGCACTGCATCTCAGTGCTAGAGGCGTCACTACAGACACCCTGGTTCGGCTGTATCACAACCGGTCGTGATTGGGAGTCCCATAGGGTGGTGCACAATTGGCCCAGCGTCGTCCGGGTTTACCGGTGTAGGCCGTCATTGTAAATAAGAATTTGTTCTTAACTGACTTGCCTGGTTAAATAAAGGTTAAATAAAAAAATCACTGTCATATTAAAGTTTCCCCATGCACATATGGTCAGACTAAGGAATTAGTAATTTTTTGTGTGTTCGATAATGGTGTTGTTCAGGGTGAATTTATATTTGTGTTTCTGACGTTTTCTGGAAAATAATTTTCTGCCAGGGCCTAGTTATGGCAATATTGCTGAATGTTAAGGTTCTGTTGAAGACCTTTGGTTGGTGATATAAGAACCAAATCTTCAGCATATAGCAGGTATTTTACATCTCTACCTCAAATAGTTGAGTCCTGGGGCTGGAAATTGGTCCAACATGTCTGCTAATTCATTGATATAAATGTTAAAAAGGTTTGAACTCAAACTGCAGCCTTGTCTCACACCTTGACGTTGTGACAATAATTCTGTTCTTTGGTTTTTGATTTTTATTGCACACTTGTTTTCTGTGTACATACATTTGATTAAGTCCTACAGCTAACCACCAAACCAAGAGAATTTTGAAGAATAGCTCTTCGCGTCAAATAGAATCGAATCGTTTTTTAAAGTCAATAAAGCAAGCAAAGATTTTGTCCTCTTTTTTTATTTAGTGGACGTGTTTATTAATTAGTGTGTGTAAGGTGTATATATGGTCAGTAGTGCGACGGTTGGGGAGAAAGCCAAATTGACATTTACTTATTACATTTCTTTCTTGAAGAAAGGTTTGAAGTCTTGAATTCAAAATGCTTCAGAAAACCTTTCCCAAGTGGCTGTTTACGCAAATTCCCCTGTAATTGTTGGGGTCTGATTTGTCTCCACTTTTGTGGATAGGGGAGATGAGCCCCTGGTTCCAGACATCAGGAAAGCAGCCAGAAGTTAGTACCATGTTGAACAATTTAAGCACAGCATTTTGCAACTCAGGTGTGCTGTTTTTCAGCATTTCATTTCTGATGTTATCTAGACCACAAGCCTTCTTTGGTTTTATAGATTTTAGCTTTTCATTTAGTTCCTGTTGGGTTATTGGGTAATATAACGGATTTAGGTTTTTAATGACTGATTCAAGGATGTTCAATTTTTCTTGAATTTCTAATTCAAGATTTTTATTTKTATTTTTTTGAGTGGGGCATGCTTATTTAAGATGGTGAGGAAAGCACTTTTAAAGAATAACCAGGCATCCTCTACTGACGGAATGAGGTCAATATCCTTCCAGGATACCCGGGGCCAGGTCGATTAGAAAGGCTTGCTCGCTGAAGTGTTTTAGGGAGCGTTTGACAGTGATGAGGGGTGGTCGTTTAACCATGGACTTATTACGCACGCAGGCAATGAGGCAGTGATCGCTGAGATCCTGGTTGAAGACAGCAGAGGTGTATTTAGAGGGGCAGGTTGGTCAGGATGATATCTATGAGGGTTCCTGTGTTTACTGATTTAGGGTTGTACCTGGTAGGTTCCTTGATCATTTGTGTGAGATTGAGGGGATCTAGCTTAGATTGTAGGACTGCTGGGGTGTTAAGCATATCCCAGTTTATGTCACCTAACATTACAAACTCAGAAGATAGATGGAGGGCAATCAATTCACATATGGTGTCCAGGACGCAGCTGGGGGCAGAAGGTGGTCTTTAACAAGCGACAACGGTGAGAGACTTGTTTCTGGAAAGGTGGGTTTTTAAAAGTAGAAGCTAAAATTGTTTGGGCACAGACCTGGATAGTATGACAGAACTCTGCAGCCCATATCTGCCGTAGATTGCAACTCCACCACTTTTGGCAGTTCTATCTTGTCAGAAGATGATGTTGTTGGGGATGGAAATTTCAGGATTTTTGGTGGCCTTCCTAAGCCAGGATTCAGACACGGCTAGGACATCAGGGTTAGCGGAGTGTGCTAAAGCTGTGAATAAAACAAAGTTAGGGAGGAGGCTTCTGATGTTAACATGCATGAAACCAAGGCTTTTACGGTTATAGAAGTCAACAAATGATAGCGCCTGGGGAATAGGAGTGGAATTGGGGGCTACAGGGCCTTGGTTAACCTCTACATCACCAGAGGAACAGAGGAGGAGTAGGATAAGGGTACGGCTAAAGCCTATAAGAACTGGTCATCTAGTGCGTTGGAAACAGAATAAAAGGAGCAGATTTCTGGGTGTGGTAGAATAGATTCAGGGCATAATGTACAGACAATGGTATGATAGGATGTGAGTACAGTGGAGGTAAACCTAGGCGTTGAGTGATGATGAGAGAGGTTTCGTCTCTGGAGGCAACAGTTAAGCCAGGTGAGGTCTGCATGTGTGTGGGGTGGGACAAAAGAGCTATCCAAGGCATGTTGAGCGGGACTGAGGGCTCTACAGTGAAATAAAACAATGACAAGCCAAGACAGCAGTAGACAAGGCATATTGACATTAGAGAGAGGCATAAAGAAATTACAGGTGTTGATCAGGAGAGCTAAGACAACGGGTAAATGGCGATGAATGGGCAGAGTGTGTCAGTTAGGTACATACAGGACCTGAGTTCGAGGCTGGGGCTGACAGGTAAACAAAATGACGTACCATGTTATTGAAACAGTCCAGGGGGCATCAGCTGTGTAGCCGAGTGATCATAGGGTTAAAAGAGCAGCAATTGGTGAGTCAGGGTGCCGTTCGGTAGTCACTACTACGCTAGGCAAGCAGGGGACACAGCGTTCAGAAAAGCTAGCGGGCCGGGGCTAGTAGATGGTTCTCTGGCGACATCGTAACAGAATAGCCTGTTGAGAACACATCGGGCGATCGCGTCGGCAGTCCAGTTGTGATGGATCGGTGGACCACATCGGGTGATCGCGTCGGCAGTCCAGTTGTGATGGATCGGTGGACCACATCGAGCGATCGCGTCGGCAGTCCAGCTGTGATGGATCGGTGGACCACATCGGGCGATCGCGTCGGCAGTCCAGCTGTGATGGATCGGTGGACCACATCGGGCGATCGTGTCGGCAGTCCAGTTGTGATGGATCGGTGGACCACATCGGGCGATCGCGTCGGCAGTCCAGCTGTGATGGATCGGTGGACCACATCGGGCAATCGCGTCGGCAGTCCAGTTGTGATGGATCGGTGGACCACATCGGGCGATCGCGTCGGCAGTCCAGCTGTGATGGATCGGTGGGGCTCCGTGTCTACAACACTACACTCTTTCGGTCTCTCTTTTCGTGATGTGTGTTTTGTCATATATATATATATTATATTAACCCCAGCCCCCGTCCCCGCAGGAGGCCTTTTGGTGGGCCGTCATTGTAAATAAGAATTGGTTCTTAACTGACTTGTTAAATAAAGGTTCAATTAAATAAAAGTCTCAGGTTTTCTGCCGAAATTAAAATTTGATATGTTAGCTGATAGGTCAAATCTTTTTTAAGGCTTCTAAGGCTTCCTACTGCTAAGTTTACACCTTCACTATTGCAGGAAAACATTTTGTCCAGGAAGTTGTCTAGGAGGGATTCTATTTGTTCTTGGCCAATATTTTTCTGGTTTCTACACCTTCCATCTATATAATTTCTTAACAGTTTGTTGGTTTATCTCCCGGGTGGCGCAGTGGTCTATGGCACTGCATCGCAGTGCTAGCTGCGCCACCAGAGTCTCTGGGTTCGCGCCCAGGCTGGGCTGGGTTCGCGCCCAGGCTCTGTCGCAGCCGGCCGCGACCGGGAGGTCCGTGGGGCGACGCACAATTGGCATAGCGTCGTCCGGGTTAGGGAGGGTTTGGCCGGTAGGGAGGGTTTGGCCGGTAGGGATATCCTTGTCTCAGTATGTAAATGTTATAAAATGTATGCACTCTACTGTAAGTCGCTCTGGATAAGAGCGTCTGCTCTTGGCCGGTAGGGATATCCTTGTCTCAGTATGTAAAATGTAATAAATGTATGCACTTCTATGTAAGTCGCTCTGGATAAGAGCGTCTGCTAAATGACTAAAATGTATAATTGTAAATATGCTTCGATGCCTCATGGTTGATTATAAGCTCATTCAAGTAGATTGGGATTTTGCTCTTTCCCTCTTCTCTCTCCCCCTCTCTCTCTTCTCTCTTCTCCTCTCTCTCTAACTCTCCCCTCCTTCACCCCTACCCTCAACCCTCCCTTCCCTCCCTCTGTCTCCGATCTTTCTCTCCCTTCCTCTCTCACTCTTGCCTTCCCCCTCTCTCGATCTCTCTCCCCTTCCCCTCGTTCTCTTCTCTCTCTCCTTCCCTCCTCATCTCTTTGGTCTCTCTCGCCTTCCCTCTCACAGTTCTAACCCCTTCCCATCTTCTCTCGATCCCCTTCCCCCATCCTCTCTCGTCTCCCTTCCTCCCCGCTTCTCCTTGGTCGTCGTTTCTCTCTCTCCCCTTCCGCCTCTCTCTTCTCCCCCGCCCCCCCTTCTCTCCGCCTTCCCCCTCTCTTCTGTCTCTCTCCCCCAACCTCCCTCACCTCTGCCACTCTCCCCTTCCCATCTCTCTCGATCCCTTCCCCTCTTCCCTTCCGGCCTCTCTCTCTTCTCTCTCCTTCCCCTTTCTCCCCTTCCCCTTCTCTCTCTCCCCCTTCCCCCATCTCTATCGCGCTCTCCCTCTCTCGCTCTTCTCTCCCCTTCCCCTCTTTCTCTATCGTTCTCTCCCCCGCCTCCCCTTCCCCCTCATCCCCATCTTCTCTCTCTCTCCTCCCCCCATTCTCTATCGCTCCTTCCCCTTCTCCTCTCTGCTCTCTCTCCCTTCCCCTCTCCTTCTCTTATTGTTCTCTCCCTTCCCCCTCATCCACATCTTCTCTCTCCTTCCCCTCTACAACCCTGTTCCTTAACCTCTAACCTGTTTCAGTAGGATGTTGTGACTTGTCATCTGAATGTGGTAATGGAGTGCTGATCCGGCCAGTCCCAGTCTGCTGTTTGGGTTGAGAAGGTTGTTTTATTAGTCTTAACCGCATCTGCTCCCCTGTAGGAAAGGTTAAGTGTTTAAAGCTGTGCTGAGGGGAAGCTGGCCATGTCACGGGTTCCTACCCCTCCTCCACCAGGGGACATGTCTACTGGACTGTGGCAGAGAGCTGGTGTTACACACAGTAGTGTGTGTCTGTCCACTGTCTCTCCTATCATCAACATCTAGTCCTAAAGAAAGTATTCACACCCACTAGAATTATAAAGTGGAATTATGTTTTTAGACATTTTAGACAATAAGTATTCAACCCCTTTGTTATGGGCAAGCCTAATACGTTCAGGAGTATAATGTGCTTAACAAGTCACATATTTTTTTTATTTTTATTTCACCTAATATTTAACCAGGTAGGCTAGTTGAGAACAAGTTCTCATTTGCAACTGCGACCTGGCCAAGATAAAAAGCATAGCAGTGTGAGACAGACACACAGAGTTATCACATGGAGTAAACATTAAACAAGTCAATAACATGGTAGAAAAAAAAGAGAATCTATATACAATGTGTGCAAAAGGCATGAGGTAGGCAATAAATCGATATAATTTACAATTTACGCAGATTAACACTGGAGTGAATAAATCATCAGATGATCATGTGCAAGAAGAGATACTGGTGTGCAAAAGAGCAGAAGAGTAAATAAATAAAAGCATGTATGGGGGGTGAGGGTAAATTGGGTGGGTAGTTTACAGACGGACAATGTAAGCTGCAGCGGCACTCGTCGTTGAGTGACTCGATAGCAGATTTTTAATGTGTTGAGGGGAAAAAGTCTCCAACTTCAGAGATTTTTGCAATTCGTTCCAGTCGCAGGCAGCAGGAACTGGAAGGAAAGGCGTCCAAGATGAGTTTTGCTTTAGGATGATCAGTGAGATACACCTGCTGGAGCGTGTTTGCGGTGGTGTACCATCGTGACCGTGAACTGAGATAAGCGGCACTTTACCTGAGCATAGCCTTGTAGATGACTGAGCCAGTGGTCTGACGACGAACTGTAGCGAGGGCCAGCCGACTAGGGCATACAGTCGCAGTGGTGGTCGTATAAGGTGCTTAGTAAGAAAACAATGGCACTGTGATAAAACTGCATCCAGTTTGCTGAGTAGAGTATTGGAAGCTATTTTGTAGATGACATGCCGAAGTCGAGGATCGGTAGGATAGTCAGTTTACTAGGGTAAGTTTGGCGGCGTGAGTGAAGGAGGCTTTGTTGCGGAATAGAAAAGCGATTCTTGCTTTGATTTTGGATTGGAGTTGTTTGATATGAGTCTGGAAGGAGAGTTGTGCGAGTCTAGCCAGAACACTAGGTACTTATAGTGTCCACATATTCTTAGGTCGGAACCGTCCAGGGTGGTGATGTAGTCGGGCGTGCGTGCAGGCAGCGACGTTGAAAAGCATGCATTTGGTTTTACTAGCGTTTAAGAGCAGTTGGAGGCACGGAAGGAGTTTGTAGGCATTGAAGCTCGTTTGGAGTTAATAGCACAGTGTCCAAGGAAGGCCGGAAGTATATAGAATGGTGTCGTCTGCGTAGAGGTGGATCAGGGAATCGCCCGCAGCAAGAGCAACATCATTGATGTATACAGAGAAAAGAGTCGGCCCGAGAATTGAACCCTGTGGGTCCCCATAGAGACTGCCAGAGGACCGGACAACATGCCCTCCGATTTGACACACTGAACTCTGTCTGCAAGTAGTTGGTGAACCAGGCAAGGCAGTCATTAGAAAAACCGAGGCTACTGAGTCTGCCGATTAAGAATATGGTGATTGACAGAGTCGAAAGCCTTGGCCAGGTCGATGAAGACGGCTGACAGAATGTCTTTCGATGGCGTTATATCGTATTAGTGTACCTTTGAGCGTTGGCTGAGGTGCACCATGACCGGCCTCGGAAACCCGGATTGCACAGCGGAGAAGTGACGGTGGGATTCGAGATGGTCAGTGATTCGTTTGTTGACTTGGCTTTCGAAGACCTTAGATAGGCAGGGAAGGATGGTATAGGTCGTAAGTTTGGGTCCAGGGTGTCTCCCCCTTTGAAGAGGGGGATGACCGCGGCAGCTTTCCAATCCTTGGGGATTTCAGATGATACGAAAGAGAGGTTGAACAGGCTGGTGATAGGGGTGCGACAATGGTGGCGGACAGTTTCAGAAATAGGGGTCCAGATTGTCAAGCCCAGCTGATTTGTATGGGCCAGGTTTTCCAGCTCTTTCAGAACATCTGCTATCTGGATTGGGTAAAGGAGAAGCTGGGGAGGCTTGGGCGAGTAGCAGCGGGGGGGCGGGGCTGTTGGCCAAGGTTGGGTGAGGAGGAGGCATGGCCAGCCATTGAGAAATGCTTGTTGAAGTCTTCGATTATCACGGATTTATCGGTGGTACCGTGTTACCTAGCCTCAGTGCGTGGGCAGCTGGGAGAGGTGCTCTTGTTTCCATGGACTTTACAGTATCCAGAACTTTTTTGGAGTTAGAGCTACAGGATGCAAATTTGCTTGAAAAAGCTGGCCTTTGCTTTCCTGACTGACTGCGTGTATTGGTCTCTGACTTCCCTGAACAGTTGCATATCGCGGGGGCTCTTCGATGCTATTGCAGTTCGCCACAAGATGTTTTTGTGCTGGTCGAGGGCAGTCAGGTCTGGAGTGAACCAAGGGCTATATCTGTTCTTGGTTCTGCATTTTTTGAACGGAGCATGCTTGTCTAATATGGTGAGGAAGTAATATTAAAGAATGACCAGGCATCCTCAACTGACGGGATGAGGTCAATATCCTTCCAGGTACCCGGGCCAGGTCGATTAGAAAGGCGCTCGCAGAAGTGTTTTAGGGAGTTTGACAGTGATGAGGGTGGTCGTTTGACCGCGGACCCGTGGCGGATACAGGCAATGAGGCAGTGATCGCTGAGATCTTGATTGAAGACAGCAGAGGTGTATTTGGAGGGCAGGTTGGTCAGGATAATGTCTATTAGGTGTGCCATGTTTACGGATTTAGGGTTGTACCTGGTGGGTTCCTTGATGATTTGTGTGAGATTGAGGGCATCAAGCTTGGATTGTAGACGCCGGGTGTTTAAGCATATCCCAGTTTAGGTCACTTAACAGAAACAATCTGAAGCTAGATGGGGAGCGATCAATTCACAGATGGTGTCAGGGCACAGCTGGGAGCTGAGGGGGGTCGGTACAGGCGGCAACAGTGAAGACTTATTTCTGGAGAGATTATTTTTAAAATTAGAAGTTCGAACTGTAAGTTGCATGGACTCATTCCATGTTCAATAATAGTGTTTACCATGATTTTTTAAATTACTACCTCATCTTTGTACCCCACACATACAATTTACCTGTAAGGTCCCTCAGTCGAGCGAATAATTCAACCAAAAAAGAAGAGGTTTTCCAATGCCTCGCAAAGAAGGGCACCTATTGGTAGATGGGTAAAAAAATCTTGACATTGATATCCTTTGAGCAGGGTCTTTTTAATTAATTAATTGTCCGCGCCCCGTGGAAATCTAATTCACGCCTCAAGACTCGTCTGAAGGTAGGCTGTTCTGAGGGCAAAATGGGGTGCAATCCAATATCAGGAAGGTGTATATGGAAGAAGTTTAGTGCGATTTTTCTTTTTGTTGTTTGTTTGTTTTTGTTAAATAATAATTTAATTATTGACTTTATAAGTGCATTTGGAAAAGTCAGACCCCTTCTTTTTCCACATTTTGTTACTTTACAACTATTCTAAAATGGATCAAGTTAGTTTTTTTCTCATATCTACACACAATACCCCATAATGACATACAAATCCCCATAATGACATCACAATACCCATAGAAAGTGAAAACAGGTTTTTAGACTTTTTACAGTTTATAAAAAATAAACTGATCAATTTACATAGGTATTCAGTATTTGTTGAAAAAGTCAAGGGGTCTGAATACTTTCCAAATGCACTGTATCTCTAGATATGGACAGACATTTAAATAAACTTATTTATAACTTTTTCCATGTATGAATTAGTTAATTAATGCGCTTCTATGGGCTAATAGCAGTAATGCTAGACTCTAATAGGGATAAGTGTTCCGCTACCGGTGAAATTGGAGGGCGCGCAATTCAATAAATATTTGTAATATTAAACATTCATGAACATACAAGTGTCTGATAATTTAAAAGCTTAACTTCTTGTTAATCGAACTGCGTTGTCAGATTTCAAAAGGGCTTTACGGCGAAAGCATACCATGTGATTGTCTGAGGACGGCGCCCACAACATATTTTTCCATCAGCACAGGCTTCACAAAATCACAAATAGCGATTAAATAAATCACTTACCTTTGAAGATCTTCCTCTGTTTGCAATCCCAAGGGTCCCAGCTACACAATGAATGGTTGTTTTGTTCGATGAAGTCCTTCTTTATATCCCAAAAGGTCTGTTTAGTTGGCGCCATTGATTTCAGTAATCCACTTGTTCAACATGCAGACAAAGGAATCCAAAAAGCTACGGTAAACTTCGTCCAAACAAGTCAAACAACATTTCTAATTAATCCTCAGTTACTCTAAAATGTAAATAAACTATAATATTTCATACCGAAAGTAGTATGTTCAATAGGAAAGGAAAATAACTAAGAGCACGCCCTCATTCACGCGCGCTGAAAGACTACTTTTCTAATGGAGTTACCTTCAGAAAAACTCYGTTTTTCAAGAAACAAGCCTGAAACCTTGTACAAAGACTGTTGACATCTAGTGGAAGCCATAGGTACTGCAATCTGGGAGACAGAAATATATATGAGCAATAGCTTTGCATTGAAAGAGCCTGGGAGCTAAAAATAATAATATTTAGGTTGGATTTTCTTCGGATTTTCGCCTGCCATATCAATTCTGTTATACTCACAGATATTGTTTTAACAGTTTTAGAAACTTCAAAGTGTTTTCTATCAATGCTACCAATTATATGCATATCCTAGCTTCTGGGCCTGAGTAACAGGCAGTTTACTTTGGGCACGTCAGACAGGCGGAAATTCAGGAAACTAGACCCTATCCAAGAGAGGTTTTTAAGGATTAAAACAGTTACAGAGTTGAGTCGCTGTGATAGGAGAAAACTGAGGGTGGATCAACAACATTGTAGTTACTCCACAATACTAACCCAATTGACAGTGTAAAAGAGAAAACCTGTACAGAATGCAAATATTCCAAAACATGCATCCTGTTTGCAATAAGGCACTAAAGTAATACTGCAAAAAATGTTGCAAAGCAAATTACAGTTTTGTCCTGAATACAAAGTTTTATGTTTGGGGAAAATCCAATACAACACATTCATGAGTACCACTCTCCATATTTTCAAGCATAGTGGTGGCTGCATTCTGTTATGGGTATGCTTGTAATCGTTAAGTACTGGGGAGTTTTTGAGGATGAAATTAAATGGAATGGAGCTAAGCACAGACAAAATCCTAGAGGAAAACCTGGTTCAGTCTGCTTTCCACCAGACACTGGAAAATGAATTCACCTTTCAGCAGGATAATAACCTAAAACACAAGGCCAAATCTATGCTTGAGTTGCTTACCAAGAAGACAGTGAATGTTCCTGAGTGGCATAGTTACAGTTTTTAATTAAATTGGCTTGAAAATCTATGGCAAGACTTGCAAATGGCTGTCTAGCAATGATCAACAATCAACTTGACAGAGCTTGAATAATTTAAAAAAGAATAATGTGCAGATGTTGTACAATCCAAGTGTGAAAAGCTCTTAGAGACTTACCCAGAAAGACTCACAGCTGTAATCACTCTTAGAGACTTACCCAGAAACACTCACAGCTGTAATCGCTCTTAGAGACTTACCCAGAAAGACTCACAGCTGTAATCACTCTGAGAGACTTCCCAGAAAGACTCACAGCTGTAATCACTCTTAGAGACTTACCCAGAAAGACTCACAGCTGTAATCACTCTTAGAAGACTTACCCAGAAAGACTCACAGCTGTAATCACTCTTAGAGACTTACCCAGAAAGACTCACAGCTGTAATCACTGCCAAAGGTGCTTCTAACATGTATGACTCAGGGGTGTAAATACTTATGTAAAGGAATTTCTGTATTTAATTTCAAATGAATTAGCAAAAATTTCTAAAAACATGTTTACACTTTGTTATTATTTTTATTTAACCTTTATTTAACTAGGCAAGTCAGTTAAGAACAAATTGTTATTTACAATGACGGCCTACTAGAAGGCAAAAGGCCTCCTGCGGGGACAGGGGGTGGGATTAAAAATATATATAGGACAAAACACACATCACGGCAAGAGACAACACAACACCACATAAAGAGAGACCTAAGACGACAACATAGTAAGGCAGCAACACATGACGACACAGCATGGTAGAAAAACAACATGGTACAAACATTATTGGGCCCAGGCAACAGCACAAAGGGCAAGAAGGTAGAGACAACAATACATCTCGCCACAACTGTCAGTACGAGTGTCCATGATTGAGTCTTTGAATGACGAGATTGAGATAAATGGGGTATTGTGTGTAGAATTGTAGGGAAAAATATATGAAATACTTTTTGAATTCAGGCTGTAACACTGGTGTGAATACTGTCTGAAGTCGCTGTATGCTCTCAGACAGAAATCTGTTAGATTAGTTCACTAGCTCCGATCACCAAACATTTTTGTTTTGTCCTCATATTATTTTCAATTTCTATATTGGATGTTTTGATTTTAGTATTTGGTATTTTATTAGGATCCTCATTAGCTGTAGCAGAAGCAGCAGCTACTCTTCCTTGGGTCCACACAAAACATGAAACATGATATAATACAGAACATTAATAGACAAGAAAATCTCAAGGACAGAACTACCATTATTTTTATTATTTTTTAAAGGCACACGTAGCCTACATATCAATACATAGACACAAACTATCTAATAGGTCAAATAGGGGAGAGGGGTTGTGCCGTGAGGTATCTGTTTTTGAAACCAGGTTTGCTGTTTATTTGAGCACTATGACATGGAACAGTTACATGCAATAATGGTTCTATATAATACTGTACGCCTTCTGGAATTTGTTCTGGATTTGTGGACTATGAAAAGACCCCTGGTGGCATGTCTGGTGGGGTAAGTGTGTGTGTCAGAGCTGTGTGTAAGTTGACTATGCAAACAATTTGGGATTTAACACAATAATGTTTCTTATAAAAATAAGAAGTAATGCAGTCAGTCTCTCATCAACTCTCAGCCAAGAGAGACTGGCATCCATAGTATTTATATCAGCCCTCTGATTACAATGAAGAGCAAGACGTGCCGCTCTGTTCTGGGCCAGCTGCAGCTTTACTGGGTCTTTCCTTGCAGCACTCGACCACACGACTGGACAATAGTCAAGATAAGACAAAACTAGAGCCTGCAGAACTTGGAGTCTGGTGTCAAAAAAGCAGAGCATCTCTTTATTACAGACAGACCTCTCCCCATCGTTACAACAATTGAATCAATCTAAGGTAACACCAAGTAATTTAGTCTCAACTTGTTCAACAGCCACATCATTCATTACCAGATTCAGCTGAGGTCTAGAACTTAAGGATTGATTTGTACCAAATATAATGCTCTTAGTTTTAGAGATGTTCAGGACCAGTTTATTACTGGCCACCAATTCCAAAACAGACTGCAACTCTTTAAGGGTTTCAGTGACATCATTAGCTGTGGTTGCTGATGCGTATATGGTTGAATCATCAGCATACATGGAAACACATGCTTAGTTTAATGCCAGTGGCAGGTCATTGGTAAAAATAGAAAAGAGTAGAGGGCCTAAAGAGCTGCCCTGCGGTACACCACACTTCACATGTTTGACATTAGAGAAGCTTTCATTAAAGAAAACCCTTTGGGTTCTATCTGATAGATAGCTCTGAATCCACTAAATGGCAGAGGTTGAAAAGCCATAACACATACTTTATGTTTTCTCAACAACAGGTTATGGTCAATAATATAAAAGGCTACACTGAAATCTAACAGTACAGCTCCCACTATCTTCTTATTATCAATTTCTTTCAACCAATCATCAGTCATTTGTGTCGGTGCAGTACATGTTGAGTGCCCTTCTCTATAAACATGCTGAAAGTCTGTTGTTAATCTGTTTACAGAGAAATAGCATTGTATTTGGTTAAGCAACATTTTTTCCAACATTTTGCTAAGAGCTGGCAGCAAGCTGATAGGTCTGCTGTTAGGACCAGTAAAGGCCGCTTTACCACTCTTGGGTAGCGGAATTACTTTGGCTTCCCTCCAGGACTGAGGACAAAGACTTTCCTCTCGGCTCAGATTAAAGATATGACAGATAGGAGTGGCTATAGAGTCAGCTTCCATYCTCAGTAGCTTTCCATCTAAGTTGTCAATGTCTGGAGGTTTGTCATTATTGATCGATAACAATCATTTGTCCACCTCTCTCACACTAACTTTACAAAATTCAAACTTGCAATGCTTTTCTTTCATTATTAGTTTTTCATGCATGAATACGATGGCTCACTGTTCGTTGTTGGCATTTGCTATCTAAGTTTGCCCACTTTGCCAATGAAGGAACCATAAAAATGATTTGCAACATCAAATGGTTTTGTGATGAATAAGCTATCTGATTCAATGAAAGATGGAGTTGAATTGGTCTTTCTGCCCATAATTTCATTGATCTTGGCTTCATAATATAGTTTCTTCTTCTTTTTGTTGAGTTTAGTCACATAATTTCTCAGTTTGCAATAAGTCAGCCAGTCAGATGTGCAGTCAGACATATTAGCCACTCCTTTTGCATGTCAATTGCTTAACAGGTTCATGTTTATCAATAATTGGAAGAAGCAATTTCATAAATTCATCAAGTGCAGTGTCTGGATGCTCCTTATTAATCACATCAGCCCAACAAATATTTTTTACAGAATCCACATGAGTCACATCAACATCTTTGTATGCTCTATTATACACTATTTGATAAACTTGGAAACTCACTTTTGAGGAAACCGTCTTTCAATGTTTTGKTACTACTATTGGAGAGCCCCTCTTTGTCTACAGCCATTCAGCATTGTTCACACCCTCTTAAGCCTTAGCCCCACCCATCTCTTTAAGGGTTGAGCCGAGCGTTCTGTACTAACTTGCTAGCTACTTCCAGACATTTAAGAGAGAGAGAACAGCTCACTGAACATTACTCGCCCTATCGCTCTATCTGTAGTTTCGCGTTCAGAGCGCACACTGGACGCTCTGGCCAATGAGTAGGGTTGTTCCGAAAGCTCTGACCTCACAACTACAGTTAAGCACCCAAGCTAACTTGCTAACATTGGCCAGCTACTTCCAGACACATAATGAGAGAACACCCCACTCTGACCATTTTACTCCCCCTAGCAGAGCTGGATAGGCTGTTTTCATGTTAACCAGAGCGTTGGTGACTGTAACTGTGCTGCTGGCAACTATTTCATTATGCTTTGTTGCCGACGTTTACTGACACCGGACATATTTAACGGGTATTGAGCGTTCATTTAAATTTACATTTAAGCCATTTAGCAGACGCTCTTATCCAGAGCGACTTACAAATTGGTGCATTCACCTTATGATATCCAGTGGAACAACCACTTTACAATAGTGCATCTAACTCTTTTAAGGGGGAGGGGGGGGGTTAGAAGGATTACTTTATCCTATCCTAGGTATTCCTTAAAGAGGTGGGGTTTCAGGTGTCTCCGGAAGGTGGTGATTGACTCCGCTGACCTGGCGTCGTGAGGGAGTTTGTTCCACCATTGGGGTGCCAGAGCAGCGAACAGTTTTGACTGGGCTGAGCGGGAAATTATTCAGTTATTCTGTGCTCTGGCACACTAAGACGAGAGTCTTTTGTTAAGAAATGTAGCTAGATAGCTAAACAATGAATCCCAACGCATGACGTAACATTAATTAGTGAGTCAGCCAGCTAGCTAACAGTACACTTTAACTTGAAATGAAAATCCTTTGTCAAAATTAGAGTGGAGTGTTTTGTTAAGACATGTAGCTAGCTAGCTAGCTTAACAATGGCCCATAGTCACAACTCATGACATTACTACCCTGCATGAATCTGCAGGTAGCTGACAACCAGGTTCTATGGCTATAACTAGTCAAGCAAATGTGTCTGAGATACGAAGAATAAGATCATACACATAACGTTAGCTAGCTAACAATACACTTGAAATGAAACCACTTTCTGTCAAAATTAGAAATTGTAATATCTGAAAATCTTACCAGTATACATCATGGTTGGACGGGTCTCCTGTCTAAAGCCATGCATTGTTGCCTTAGTTTGACGATGTAATCCAGACTGGTGTTTTCTCCATCTCCTTAGCTATCATACTCAAATTCCACTGATTTCAAAACTCGGTCCTCCAGAAAGTGGAGAGCAAACACATAACGTTAGCTAGCGAGCCAGCCTGCTAACATTAGCTAGCTAACAGTACTTTAACTTGACATTAGGTTTATGCAGTATTACTAAACAATATATTTTTTTAAAGCAGCGTTAGAGACGATTACCTAAACATACTGACCAGCTCCAATAGACAGACGCCTGCTATATCGCAGACCAATCCAAACTCGTCTCACGACATGTCCAGCCCACTCATTATCTCAGCCAATCATGGCCAGTGGGAAGGTTGCTCTCTTTTTCTGTGGCTAAACCAAGTAGCCACAGATGGCATACAAGTTTGATGTTGAGGGACATGAAAGTTCACATGTTCCAGAAGGCATTTCTGCCCAAAAAATGCATTTTGATTAAAAATAAAATCTATGTTCAAACAGCTCCCCTGTGAAGTAGTGACTTGTGACATACACCTAGTTTCCTGAATCGGGTCACATATTGTGATCACTGCATCCAATGGGTACGGATACAGCTTTAGAACCAAGATCTACAGTATTAGTAAAAATGTGATCGATACACGTGGAGGATCTTGTTCCTGTAGTGTTTGAAAACGCCCTGGTAGGTTGAGTAATAACCTGAACCAGATTACAGGCACTGGTTACAGTGAGAAGCTTCCTCTTGAGAGGACAGCTTGATGAAAACCAGTCCATATTCAGGTCCCCAAGAAAGTAGACCTCTCTGTTTACATCACATTCACTATCAAGCATTTCACACATATTATTTAGATACTGACTGTTGGCACTTGGTGGCCTATAGCAACACCCCAAAAGAAAAGGCTTTAGATGTGCCAAGTGAACCTGCAACCACAACACTTCAATAACACTTGACATAAGATCTTCTCTAAGCATTACAGGGATATGGCTCTGAATATGTACAGCAACACCTCCCCCATAAGCATTCCTGTCTCTTCTATAGATGTTATATCCTTGTATTGCTACTGATGAATCATCAATGTTAATGATCTAAGTGAGTCTCAGAAATGGCTAATATATGAATGTTATCTGATGTCATCAAGTTATTGATTTCATGAACCTTATTTCTAAGGCTCCATATATTATAATGGGATGTTTTCAGCCCTTTCCTGAGTAGCTGATCAGAGATGGACATAATATGGAAAAGAGCAAACAAAGTAAGAGACAAAAATATACATTCAGCGTCCATTAATCAGTTGGTAGTGGTGTGTGGTGTGTGTGTGTGTGTGTGTGTGTGTGTTGTGTTGGTGTGGTGTGTGGTGGTGTGGTGTGTGTGTGTGTGTGGTGTGTGTGTGTTTGTGGGTCTGCGGAGTTGAAGCTATGAACCCATCGACTTGGCTCTCTCATCCCTTCCTGGCTTCTGGGTGGGAGGGTGGACAAGGAGCCTGTCATAGCGGATGTAAGCAATGTCCCCACGCACTCTGACAGCTTTTATGGCTGCGATAAGTTCTTTCCTCTTCAGTTTCAGGCTAGTCCTTTTTTAGGAAGATATATGTTCCTCTCAAGTTCTTGGCTCTTTAAAGAACAGCTACCTTGTCCTTCAACCTCAGGAACTTCACCACTATTGGGCCTGTCACCTGGGCCGGTGGTGGGTTTTCCAATCCTGTGGGCGCGTTCCACCTCAATCTTCCTGTGGTCCATTTCCCCTCACTTTGTCCTCAACCATGTTGTTCCGCCTTGAACTCTCTCATTGACTTACAGATTGCTGTCATCTTGCTGTTCTCCTGTTTCAACTCATTGAACTGATCCTGGGAGAACTGCAAACTGTTCTTCAGGTCCTGGACCTCTCTGGTCAGGTCGTCCATTCTTTTATTAGTAGAATCCACCAGTATTTGGACAAAACACTTGAAGATATTTTCTTGTTGTAACAACTGCTTGTAGAACTATTTTTGTTTGTTTAAAATATCCTTCACGTGTGATAGACACCACTGTCCTCAACGGTACTCCCACTGGCTTTGGTCTTTGTCATGGTAGCTAGCAACGTAGGTAATGCTGTTACTCCTCGCAGTTCCAGACAGGGCAGGTCACAGGGAAGATGGAAAACAACAAACAGCAGGGAACTAGACAGCCACAAACCCAATCCCCAGTCCCAGCCACAATGGCTAACCGTGTTGCGGGCTGCGTTCAAGCCCTCAAGAAAACCCCGCTAGTTAGCAGCTAGGCTAGCTGCTACGCCAAATAGCTCCTCAGACCTGGCCTTGGTTGGCAGGATCAATGGACAGAGACTAGCAGTCCCAGCAACTGATGCAAACTGCGTCGCAGGATCCAAACTAAAAAAGAAAGGCTGTCTTTTGAAGTGGATGGAAGCGTTGTGATTGTTGCCTTTTTGTTTCAGGTAAAAGTAGTCAAGTTCTCCTACATGTGGAGCATCAACAACTTCAGCTTCTGTAGAGAGGAGATGGGGGAGGTTTTAAAGAGTTCCACCTTCTCCTCTGGACCCAACGACAAGATGAAATGGTAAACTTAACATTTACTGTATTACTACTGTCATCAATTAATTCTAAATTGCTTATAAAATGCTTCTAGGCAGGAGAAAGAGTATCATCCTGATCTCAACAGCTTGTTGTTTCTTTGTGAATAACGACTGGAGTAATACAGCCTCTGCTGAACTAATATTCTGTTGTGTTCCTCCTCTGTTTCCTGCCCAGGTGTCTTAGAGTCAACCCAAAAGGACTAGATGATGAAAGCAAAGATTATCTGTCSTTGTATTTACTTCTTGTTAGTTGTCCAAAAAGTGAAGTCAGAGCAAAGTTCAAGTTTTCCTTATTGAACACTAAAAGAGAAGAGACTAAAGCTATGGGTTAGTAACAGACCTGACAGTCTACAACTATATTACGTTAAGGAAATCACCATTCAAATAACATACTGTTTACCTGTATTCTCCTAGTTAAGCCTAGAACACTAGTGTGTTTTGGATTCTTCCTCCTCCCTGCAGAAAGCCAAAGAGCCTATCGGTTTGTCCAGGGGAAGACTGGGGCTTCAAAAGTTATTAGAAGAGATTTCCTGCTTGATGAAGCCAAGGGCTGTTACCTGATGACAAGCTCACCCTGTTCTGTGAGGTAAGACATTTACATTTGAGTCATTTAGCAGACACTTATACAGAGTGACTTACGGTTAGTGCACTCATCTTCAGATAGCTAGGTGGCACAACCACACATCACAGTCATAGTCACATAACATTCATCTTCAGATAGCTAGGTGGGACAACCACACATCACAGTCATAGTCAGTACATTCATCTTCAGATAGCTAGGTGGGACAACACACATCACACAGTCATAGTCAGTACATTCATCTTCAGATAGCTAGGTGGGACAACCACAACATCACAGTCATAGTCACTACATTCATCTTCAGATAGCTAGGTGGGACAACCACAAATCACAGTCATAGTCACTACATTCACTTCAGATAGCTAGTGGGACAACCACACATCAAGTCATAGTCAGTACATTCATCTTCAGATAGCTAGGTGGGACAACCACACATCACAGTCATAGTCAGTACATTCATCTTCAGATAGCTAGGTGGGACACCACACATCACAGTCAGTCAGTCACTACATTCATCTTCAGATAGCTAGGTGGGAACAACCACACATCAAGTCATAGTCACTACATTCATCTTCAGATAGCAGGTGGGACAACCACACATCACAGTCATAGTCATACATTCATCTTCAGATAGCTAGGTGGGACAACCACACATCACAGTCATAGTCACTACATTCATCTTCAGATAGCTAGGTGGGACAACCACACAATCACAGTCATAGTCAGTAACTTCATCTTCAGATAGCTAGGTGGGACAACCACACATCACAGTCATAGTCAGTACATTCATCTTCAGATAGCTAGGTGGACAACCACACATCACAGTCCATAGTCAGTACATTCATCTTCAGATAGCTAGGTGGGACAACCACACATCACAGTCATAGTCAGTACAATTCATTTCAGATAGCTAGGTGGGACAACCACACATCACAGTCATAGTCACTACATTCATCTTCAGATAGCTAGGTGGGACAACCACACATCACAGTCATAGTCAGTACATTCATCTTCAGATAGCTAGGTGGGACAACCACACATCACAGTCATAGTCCAGTACATTCATCTTCAGATAGCTAGGTGGGACAACCACACGTCATAGTCAGTACATTCATCTTCAGATAGCTAGGTGGGACAACCACAATACAGTCATAGTCAGGTACATTCATCTTCAGATAGCTGGGTGGGACAACCACACATCACAGTCCATAGTCAGTACATCATCTTTCAGATAGCTAGTGGGACATACCCACACATCACAGTCATAGTCGAGTACATTCATTTCAGATAGCGTAGGTGGACAACCACACATCACAGTCATAGTAAGCGGAGTCAGAGATGGTAAGAGGGGAAAGATACTCTTTGAAGAGGTAGGGTTTTAGGATGTTTTCAGAAGATGGGCAGGGACTCTTCTGTCCGGCTAGCTTAGGGGGATAGCTGGTTTCCACCATTGTTCTTTTTTTTGGTTGTGTATTAGGGTTGAAGTTATTTAAGATGCTCTTTGACAACATCTAAATGGGGTCAATTTTAACGCAATATGTATTGAATTCAAAAATAAAATAAATCGTAAAACATGAAAAATAAAGTTGAAGAATGTAAACCTATATATTTTCGAGGACAGGTGAAATAATGGATGTTGAAATCAAAAACCAAACACATTCGAAAGCAAAATGTATAGAATTGTAAACTAAAAATAAGAACCATCAAATGCAAAACCCCAGAAAACTCTGTAAGCAAATAATTTTAAAGCGAGAGGAAAACTCTGACAAAAAAAATATATACACTGCTCAAAAAAATAAAAGGAACACTAAAATAACACATCCTAGATCTGAAATGAATGAAAATATTCTTATATTAAATACTTTTTTTCTTTACATAGTTTGATGTGCTGACAACAAAATCACACAAAAAATGATCAATGTAAATCAAATTTATCACCCATGGAGGTCTGGATTTGGAGTCACACTCAAAATTAAAGTGGAAAACCACACTACAGGCTGATCCAACTTTGATGTAATGTCCTTAAACAAGTCAAAATGAGGCTCAGTAGTGTGTGTGGCCTCTACGTGCCTGTATGACCTCCCTAACAACGCCTGGGCATGCTCCTGATGAGGTGGCGGATGGTCTCCTGAGGGATCTCCTCCCAGACCTGGACTAAAGCATCCGCCAACTCCTGGACAGTCTGTGGTGCAACGTGGCGTTTGTGTGGATGGAGCGAGACTGATGTCCCAGATGTGCTCAATTGGATCAGGTCTGGGGAACGGGCGGGCCAGTCCATAGCCATAATGCCTTCTCTTGCAGGAACTGCTGACCAACTCCAGCCACATGAGGTCTAGCATTGTCTTGCATTAGGAGGAACCCAGGGCCACCGACCAGCATAGTGGTCTCACAAGGGGGTCTGAGGATCTCATCTCGGTACCTAATGGCAGTCAGGCTACTCTGGCGAGCACAATGGAGGTTGTGCGGCCCCCCAAAGAAATGCCACCCCACACCATGACTGACCCCCGCCAACCGGTCATGCTGGAGGATGTTGCAGGCAGCAGAACGTTCTCCACGGCGTCTCCAGACTCTGTCACGTCTGTCAACATGTGCTCAGTGTGAACCTGCTTTCATCTGTGAAGAGCACAAGGGCGCCAGTGGCGAATTTGCCAATCTGTGTGTTTCTGGCAAATGCCAAACGTCCTGCACGGTGTTGAGCCTGTAAGCACAACCCCCACCTGTGGACGTCGGGACCTCATACCACCCTCATGGAGTCTGTTTCTGACCGTTTGAGCAGACATGCACATTTGTGGCCTGCTGGAGGTCATTTTGCAGGGCTCTGGCAGTGCTCCTCCTAATCCTCCTTGCACAAAGGCGGAGGTAGCGGTCCTGCTGCTGGGTTGTTGCCCTTCTACGGCCTCCTCCACGTCTCCTGATGTACTGGCCTGTCTCCTGGTAGCGCCTCCATGCTCTGGACACTACGCTGACAGACACAGCAAACCTTCTTGCCACAGCTCGCATTGATGTGCATCCTGGATGAGCTGCCATACCTGAGCCACTTGTGTGGGTTGTAGACTCGTCTCATGCTACCACTAGAGTGAAAGCACCGCCAGCATTCAAAGTGACAAAAACATCAGCCAGGAAGCATAGGAACTGAGAAGTGGTCTGTGGTCACACCTGCAGAACCACTCCTTTATTGGGGGTGTCTTGCTAATTGCCTATAATTTTCACCTGTTGTCTATTCCATTTGCACAACAGCATGTGAAATGTATTGTCAATCAGTGTTGCTTCCTAAGTGGACAGTTTGATTTCACAGAAGTGTGATTGACTTGGAGTTACATTGTGTTGTTTAAGTGTTCCCTTTATTTTTTTGAGCAGTGTATTTCAAACGAATTCAAAAAGTTTTTGGTTAAACTTTCCTTGCAAACAATCCTATTGAATACATTTTGCCTACGCTCTTGTCTGCATGCACTACCTTTTGGTTACGCTACTCATATCTTTGCTTTCGATGTCTGTTTCTTTGTTTTCACTGCCAGTCTGTTTGATTGCGAGTTTTGGCATTATTTTTCCGGGAAGGGCGGGGTTTAGAGGGAGGCGTAGACAATGAATCTCCATTGGTCCACTAGTTTTGGAGAGACGGTTCGTCTTTACCCAATCAAGGAACATGATAGACGGGCTTTTTTTCTATTGCCTACTTAAATAGACAGTTTTAGCTAACGTACTTAAATTGTCAGTCACGGGTCATGTACGGATATTAGAAGCATGTCTATCTAAATCATTTAATGACAAATCATCTAACTACATAGGTACACTTATGAATTACCTGTTGCACAACGTTCAGCGCAAGTGTATGGTGAAACAGTTACCAACGCCTGCCGAATGTTGTGCAACAGGTAATTCATAAAGTTTGATTTGATTTGAAGCTGATAGGTCAAATATACTGTTTAGTTCTCTACTGCCAAGTTTACACCTTCACTATTACAGTGGCATCTTTTGTCCAAGAAGTTGTCTAAAAGGGATAGAATTTGTTGTTGCCTAATAGTTTTTTTGGTAGGTTTCCACACTACTTTCCTTTCATCTATAGCATTTATTAATATTATTCAGTTCCTTTGGCTTTGATGCCTCATGGCTGAGCATAGCTCTGTTCAAGGAATTGATGATAAAAATATGTTTTGTTAGACTTCAGTTCAGCTTTTGACATTATCGATCATAGTCTGCTGCTGGAAAAACATATGTGTTTTGGCTTTATAACCACCTGTTATATTATGGATAAAGAGTTACCTGTCTAACAGAGCACAGAGGGTGTTCTTTAATGGAAGCCTCTCCAACATAATCCAGGTAGAATCAGGAATTCCCCAGGGCAGCTGTCTAGGCCCATTACTTTTTTCAATCTTTACTAATGACAAATGCAACTGGCTTTGAGTAAAGCCAGCTCCTACAGCGAGTAAAATTACTGCAACACCTTAACAAATAAATTTCAGTTAGTTTCAGAGTGGATAGCAAGGGATAAGTTAGTCCTAATATTTCTAAAATTAAAAGCATTGTATTTGAGACAAATCATTCACTAAACCCCAATCTTGTAATAAATAATGTGGAAATTGAGCAAGTTGAGGTGACTAAACTGCTTGGAGTAACCCTGGATTGTAAACTGTCACGGTCAAAAACATATTGATGCAACAGTAGCTAAAATGGGGAGAAGTCTGTCCATGATAAAGCACTGCTCTACCTTCTTAACAACACTATCAACAAGGTGGTCCTACAGGCCCTAGTTTTGTCGCACCTGACTACTGTTCAGTCGTGTGGTCAGGTGCCACAAAAAGGGTCTCAGGAAAATTGCAATTGGCTCAGAACAGGGCAGCAAGCTGGCCCTTGGATGTACACAGAGAGCTAACATTAATAATATGCATGCCAATCTCTCCTGGCTCAAAGTGAAGGAGAGATTGACTTCATCAGTACTATTTGTCAGAGGTATTGACATGTTGAATGCAACGAGCAGTCTGTTTGAGCTACTGGCGCACAGCTCGGACACAATGCATACCCCCACAAGACATGCCACAAGAGGTGTCTTCACAGTCCCCAAGTCCAGAACAGACTGTGCCTTAGAC